>NC_056730.1:545254375-545514375 GCF_019279795.1 Protopterus annectens | reverse complement strand
GTTTAAATGGATGTTATACTTTTTATGTACTGAGAAAGTTTGTTACTATTGTAACGGCATCAGCTTGTTAAAAGGATACATAGAATTCATTTATTTTTTTAAAAAATAACATTTTCTTGTGCTGTCACTTTAACCCTAGTGGTGATGTATACAACTTTTGTTGGTTGATTGGTTTATTATTATCATGTGACTATTGCACAAAGTTTTTAAAAAAAGAGACTTGTAACTTGGATGGTATCTGATGAAGTTACTGTATCTTTGGTGACAAAAAGCACTTCATTAAATAGTTAATCACTGCATTATTTTTTTTTGGGCTTGTGGTCAACTCGTTTGAATTTTTGGTTTCTTGTCTTTCACCAGTTTGTTTCATCTTACTGACCCTATGTGGCAGGTGGGTTTGGTTATGGTGATGTCACACCTCAGAGGGTGCAGTTCCCACCTTGTGAACCACAGCCCTGTGCTTACATTCTTCACTTTAGTACCGGCACTTTGAAATATGACAGCACCCATGAAGGCACAAGGCTGTATACCAAGCTAGTCTGACAAAGAGAGCAAAATCATGGCCTACCTTTTGCAGGACTCATTCCTGGAAATTTTGATAGGGCAGTATGCAGCACAGGTTGCCATCTCACAAGAGTTGTGTGAGGCCTTGTTATCCCTGACAAATGGCTCATGGATAGAACCCACATGGTGAGAGTTGCAGGCTCTATGTCCGACTCCTAGGACCACTCCTGTTCGGTACATACTTCTCAGAGGTACAGGCAAGCATAGGAGGACTATGGCTGACCACCAAGTTCGCAGACAACTGCAAACTAGGGGCCATAATTGATTCTCCAGCTGATACAGACACCTTCCAGATGGGTCTCACTGAGACGGATACCTGGTGTCAAAATCATGGCCTCAAGCTAAATGCCAAAAAGTGCATAGTCATTCCCTTTGGAAAAAACAAAGTACCCGCAAACTACCACATAGGTGGTAGTCCCCTAAATACAGAAAATGTAATAAGGGATCTGGGGACCCAAGTAGATAGTAATCTCTCCTTTGATAATCATATTGCCAAGGTGGTTAGAAAATCCTTCGATGTGGCCCACCTAATCACAAAAGGGTTTGCATCTAGAACAAAAGAGGTTATTGTGCCTCTCTGCTTATCACTCATGAGACCCATCATAGAATACAACGCCCCCATTTGCGATGTACCTTACAAGACATGTGCAACAGCTGGAAAGATCACAAAAGTACCTCACCAAGAGGATTACTGGCCTCAAACAGATGTCTTATGCAGCTCGACTCAAGAAACTCCAGCTGTACTCGGTTGCATACCGCTCACTCAGAGGTGATCTCTGCCTGACATACAAGGTCATGTCCAACCCAAAATTGATGGACATGTTCCACCTAAAAAAAAAAAAAAAAATCCCGGAGAGCCACATGCTCTAAAAATATAAACCTCACCACAACGATAAATGGGACATGCTGGTGGGATAGATTCCTATCCCAGAGACTCCCCATGCTTTGGAACAGGATTCCAATATACATCAGGCAGAGCCCCTCACTAACACTCTTCAAGAGAAACCTTGACGCGTGGATGGGAAACAGAAAATTTACCCCAGGGATCACTGCAGTGGCTCTGCTGGACAGTGGCGCAGGGAACTAATGGCTCTGCTGGACAGAGGCACAGGGAACTAATCTAAGGGGGTGGCGAAAGCCAGCACATTCTGGCTAGGCTTATAAATGCCCCTGGGCAGATAGCCTAGTACTTACCTATGAACCTATGAATCTAAGGATCACCTACTCTGGGGCCAAGTGTCACCAGAGGTATGATAACTTACAGAGGCTCAGGCCTAACTAGCTGCCTGAGTGGGTAGACCACGTGAGAGTGAGAAAGGCAGAGGTCTGCAGTAAGCCTTTTAAAGTTTTGTTTTTAAATCTTACCTAAAATAATCTAAAAACCTGCTAGATAAATATTGCATAAGTGCAGTTAAATGTAAGAAGTGTATGAAAGTGCAAATATGGATGTATGTGTAATCCAAAGATATAAGTAGGCATAAACATAACTGTAAACAGAAATGCATCTGTATACAAATATGACATGTTTACATGCAGACATGATTTTCTGTATAAATACAAATGTAAATGTACAAAAATATACAAAATATATACATGAGCATGCATGTGTATGTGTGTGTGTGTGTGTGTGTGTGTGTGTGTGTGTGTGTGTGTGTGTGTGTGTGTGTGTATATATATATATATATATATATATATATATATATATATATATATATATATATATATATATATATATATATATATATATATATATATATATATATATATATATATATATATATATATATATATATATATATATATATATATATATATATATATATATATATATATAGATGCATAGATAGCCGGGTCTCAACCCCTTTTTCCTGAGAGTGCATTTTTTTCAAAAATGGACTTTTGCCAAAAAGAAACTAAGCAAAAAAAGAAAAAAGCACACCAAAAAAAACAACACAATACTAACTACATTTATGCAAGGGGGCTGCACCCCCCTGCACCCCCCATGTGGGGGGCTGTGCCCCCCACATCCCCGCAACTTATATATTCTCACTCCGGGATCACACTACAGTGGGGAAAAGGGAATATTCCCTTATCCTTGCTGTGCTGCAATATAAGCAACAGCCCCTGTTGCTGTTCGCTTAGTTACTTTTTCACAAAAGTGCATTTTTGAAAAAGTCCACTTTCACGAAAAAGGGGTCACTGAATTACATTTCGTTGAAACGTAAATTCAATGGGTCGAGGTAGACCCATATAGATATACAAGCAGCTAAGTACATATTTGCATTGCCACATAATTTCATATACTGTAACTATTTGCTTATTACTTATTTGTACTACAGGCAAACAGATTTAAAAAATGCTTTGATTTTTGTAGGCCACAAACTATTTAGTAAGTATAAGTATATAAGGGAGATTGATTCAGTATACACACACAGAGAAATAAGCACACAGATTCAGTACAAGTGCAAGAATAACTGCTGTGCTTTGCTGATTAGTAAATGTAATAATATAAGAGCATAACTCATCTATGCTAGGTAAGCAACCATCCTCTATGTCTTCTGTAAATGGTCAAAGAGATCTTATACAAGTCACTGAAGGAAAGATGGCTGAAACCACTGACTCAGGATGGACATGCAGATGCAAACATGATTCTGAGAAAAAAAATGTAGCATTCCAAAAAATGTGTTGAATAATTCTTGAATTTTTGTTTGTTTTATTTATTTTATAAATATAAATCAAGAAGTAACTCATACACAAAAACAATAAAATAGGTAATGTGCTGTCGTACACACCTGAAGCACAATCTGTATCAGGCAGTGATTTCAAATATGTTACCATTCCTTATGTTATACTAGGAGGTTATCTCCTTAGTATCAGTAGATTGTAAATGTACACATCACCACCACTTGATATTATTATACTGATTGTTCACAGGTTTCCACTAACACTTCCCAGAATATATTTTTTTTGTTTTCTGAAAAAAAAAAGTTTAATAAAAATTAAAAATCAACGTTAATAAAGATTGCATTGATATATTACAAATGAATTTATTGTCTCCATTTCTTGTTTGCCTCTCTATCTTCCCTATATCTTTTTCTTATTTTAACTTTACATTACATTGACTTTCTTTTTTTTCCTCTCTCCCACTTATGTTCTTTTTTTCTACAGGTCCAGAGTCAATAGGAGCAGCTCACTTGTCTCCCAGGTCAGGAAGTGTTCACTCTCTACCTATCCAGGGGTGTTCTCACAGGGACAGGGCAGTGGCATCAGTCCTTTAGGCACCTTGACACATGGTAGCCTGGGCTTCAGGACTTGATTGAAGATGAGGTGAAGCAAGTACTGAAGAGACTACTTTGGTCAGTCCAGGATGCTCTTCAGCATGGTCAAGACTTGGTGCTTTGGTTGGCGCTGACCTGCACCAGCACAGATTTCTACCCTCAACACTGGGGTCTTCCATATCAACACCATCAGGCAGTGGAAATGTTTGTGGTCCTGTTGACTGGGTGGCCTTCTGTGACCAACTCCTTCCAACCTCACTCCTTTTATAACCTTCTATCCTACCTCCTACCCAAACTACCCTCTTATATAAAAAAAATTTGAAAAATAGGGGGTTCTATCCCCCACCAAAAATATAGTACATTTCCCTCCCACCTCATCCAGCTCAACCCACTTAATGTGCTCCTTCTGTGTTTTCCTTGATGTTATGTCTGTCATTTTTTCTTATATTCACCTTTCCACTCTTCTAAGAAAACAATCATGGTGTCCATATAAGGAAACCTGTACAGAAAATACATAAAATCTCTTTATATTTTTTAAAACTTAATATAAATAACTGCACTGCATGCTGCTTGCCTCAAATAATTCAAACGTGCTTGTGCTTAGCCATGTTCATCCATGATATCAGAATACTTCTTAAGATTATGTTTTCACATAGTACTTCACAAATACTTAAGGATTAAATTTTGCACGTTTACGTATTTAATGAAAGTGGGCATATTTTTATCAAAGCTTTTGCATTTGTTTAGTCATAGCAAATAACTTGCAAGTAGTGTAATTGCATATAGGCATAGCAATGTTATTCATGAATAACCAATAAACAAGTGCACCCAATATTTCTGAATACCCCCATAGTTAAGATGTTTTGCTTTTCAACTAAGGCAGACAAAATGTTTCACAGCAGATTTGCTGTTTGTTATAGTTGTCGTGCAGTTGTATTTTTGTTGATACTGGTTGTGATCTTGGATGTTTTTATTTGTACTTGAATGTTGAAACTGGTATTTTTGTGTTTTTATTTGTGTTTTAGGTGTACTAATGTTAGTTTTGTACTTTTATGCTTTGTTTAGATAAAGATTTTTTCTGACATGTTGCTGCAGTATTTTGTGTTTTTCATAGGTTTTTCTCCATTGTAGAGAAGTAGTTGTACTGTTATGTTACATTACTGTGCATCAGTGTTGTTAGGTTTTGTTTTGTTGTTTTTGGTGTTATATGATTGTAACGTACTTCTTTGATATTTTAGTCCCTTTTTGTTTTTGTTAAATATTTTATTTTGCCACTGTAGTTTACTGGTTTTAGTTTCAATTAAAGCCCATGGAATTTTTTTCTTATTAAAGCATAATGATATAGAGATGCAGATCCAACTTTGCTTATTTATTTATTTATGTACGTATGTATGTATGTTAGGATGATGCAATAAACATGTATATCTTGGATGATTTGATCATTCATTTGTTATTTTTAAATATTTATAGGCTATACTAGATATTAGGTGTGGGTGAAGAGGTATATGTATATGTCTAATATCTAGTATAAAATGATTGTAAATATACGTATATATATGTGTGTGTGTGTGTGTGTGTGTGTGTGTGTCTGTGTGTGTGTGTCTGTGTGTGTGTGTGTGTATGTGTGTGTACCTGTTTGAGATGTGATGTGCATGTACTTCAGAATAGGGATTCAGTAATGGAATCACTGAAGAACTACCAGATTATCAAGTGACAGGAAGCTTTTATTGAGAAAGGCAATGTAATTTTCTTTAACACCCATTTCTAGAATGACAAAAATACTCTAATATTTTATTTCTATGCACTGTAAGAAAGCCAAACGTTAGTGTACCAAAAACTACTTAAAACATTCATTCTGGTAGTATTTCATGATTTAGAAGCTTTTAAAGTGATTCATGAGACTTGTAAGGGTTGAAATTCTATGCATTAGAGAAAATCAGTGGTGTTGCTCTTATTTCCTCTTCTCATGCTAGAAATTATACAAATGCTATATTATGGGGTCTGATGTAAAGAAAAGAAACTTGCAAGCAACTCGCAGGGGGATCAGACATGTGCCAATGAAGCTCCATAAATTATATTGAAAGACAAAGCTTTTATACCATAGCACATACAATTTAATCACCATGTCCTATGTTTAATAAGTCCTTTATATTATATAGGTGTTTTCAGTATGTCTGTTTTATATAGTATGAATCTGTTGGCTTCTTTTCCTGCAATCCAGATTTTTTATGGCAACTGTAGCTTTCATTTGAGAAAGATGTGCTGTGAGGTAAGAATATAGCAATAACCCACGCCTGGGTGTGGGTAATGCTGGATTTACCCACGGTTGGCATGGTTTGGTCCCAAGGGCGAAGCCCGAGGGACCAAACAAAGACAACCGTGGGTAAATCCAGCATTACCCACACCCAGAAGTGGGTTATTGCTATTATACTATGGTGTTAGTTTGTTTTGTATTATCTTTGTATTGTTGTTATTTAGGTTTTTGTTTGCTTTTCTTTGTATTCTTCCACTTTTTGTGAGATAAAATAGTCCACACTTTCAGTCTGTGTTTATTGTTTATTTCTGTTTTAATTTAAATACATGTTATTTTTTAATTTTTCAGGAAATGTTAGGAAATAATTATATTAGTAGATATTTTTTTTTTATTTTCTATCTATGGTGTCTCTTGTTTGGGTGTTTTTTCCTGTCTGAGTTTGTAGTGTTTCTGTTTAACAGGGCTCGTGCAGGTTTTTGAAGGGATGTAATCAAAAGGGCTAGGTGGTGCTTGGTATAATATAGTTTAAGCAGTATAGAACTTTATAACGTGTAGTTATGTTTTAGTACTTATAGGTATGTTAGAAATGTGGTGCAGTTTTAATTTGTATTAATTTTTTTAAAATATGTAGTTTTACTAATTGGTCGCTAGATGGTGGTGTTGTATGCGCTTTTAGAAGGTGTATGCTGATGTGGAAGTTAGGTATGGTGTGTGTTTTTGACTTTGCGAGGGATGTGTGCTGTGTTTACTTTTAGTGTGTACATTTTTGGAGTTGTTTGTGTATAGCTATTGTAGGGAATATAGCTGAGTGAATGGTTTTATCAGAATGCTTGCTTTTATTGTTATGGTTATGTAGTGTGTGTGGTGTATTTGCGACTGCATGACATTTTATTTTATTAGTATTCGAGGTGAGGGACTGAGGACTGTAATAAGGGAATTGGTTAGTTTTGTGTGATTAGGTGTAATTGTTAGGTGTTTTTGGTGTTACATTTGGTTATGTTTATTTGCTGTCGCCGCAGCATGATATTTTTGCGACCGGACTTCTTCCGTTATTTGTTGTACGATTTACTATGTGCACGCTGGTTGGATTAGCCAATCAGCGTGCACGTTTATCGGCTTTTGCGAACATCGCATGGTATAATAGTTTATAATTTAGTGATAAAATCAGCTGTTAGCATCTTACCCTAACCTTGACAAGTTGCTCTAGTTCTTACACAGTATGATATATCTTCAGGGGTATCTATATCCTTTACTAGCCAAGCATATAATGTTCAAACTGTGGCAGCAGAAGTAAAATGTCAAGACCTTGGCTTTCTTTATCATGCTTTGATTTATTTTTATAACAAATAATTAAGTAATGTAATGTTCGTTTATAGTAAAAAGGCTGCTGAAAGTATTTCCTGCTTTGCAAAACAAACAGACCTTTGAGTTTTAAGTAGGTGAGATGACTGAGTGTAGGAGTACGCCTGTTGTACCTGCAACCCAGAATTTAATTTATTACCATTCCTTTTTGCTGATGCCATTTCTGAGTGTGGTGAGGGATGTTTATTTTGGAGTTGCCCTGAAGGCCAGGAGAACCAGTGAAGTAGGAGGTAGTTCCTTGATGAAGTGAATAATAAAGATGAAAGACTGTAGGAAGGTGAAGGCTAATGATGCCATCCTTCAGCTGGCAAGTATATCTTCTCTCTTTAATTGCAATTGTGTATGGCAAATCACCATCTTTAAATCTAATTGATGTATGTCTTTGTTTTCATGTGAACTTAGAGATACTCCCCTGCTGTCTTGTGAAACACCAGACACATGACACTTCATAGCACAATGTAGTTCATTTCACACTCCAGCACACGTGTACTTGTAGTTCACTGCTTCACAGTACCTGTCTGTACTTTCTGTCCATTTTAAACAACTTATCAGGTTACCATATGCATTTATTAGAATTATTTATGTTCAAACAATAGGAAAAAATCTAACATCTAATGATATAACACTTACTTTCAGTTTAAGCAGAACAACTTAGGTCTTTAAATGTATTTTTCTGAATCACAGCAAACTACTTTATCAGGCTAACAGGTCAGTAGTCTTAAAGTGGACCTGATATTTGAAGAGTATGTTTGCCTGACCTAGGGTTCCATTAGTCATAAGTCATGCAATATTGTGATAGTACCTGTCTCATGAGCTATTAATGCAAGTTCTCTTCTGGGTTGTCCACATGCTCATTAGAATGCTAGCAGTTTGCGTTGCTCATTATTTTCCCAGCTCAAAGCTAAAAAGTATTTAAAAGTTAGTAAACATGACTGTATCTATTTAACATTTCTGTGAGGCTTTGCTTTAATATATAAAGTCTCCTGTCTGTCCTTTCCCATCTACCAGACAGAGACTAGAATAGTAATAATTGCAAACGTAGCTAAGCACAGATAACTGCATGCCCATGCACACTCATTCACATTTTAACACTTGCTCGGTAGCCATTTGAAAATACCAAGGAACTCAGTCTATTCCCTATGCTTTCATGGCAAAATATTAACTTAAAAAAAACATATCTGAACTACAGTTACAACAGTAACTCATCACATAATGCGTGGTCAATTTTCAGTATAACTAGTAAATATTCACAATATTGAGACAGTTGTGAAAAACATAAATATTAGACAACTTCTCTGCTCTGTAGTAGTAGTAGTGAGATTTCCTCCACATAAACGTACCCTTAACTACTAATTAATACTAATTTCTTGCATTTTATTTTGTAATTCTCACTGCTTTTTGTAACCAAATTATAATATAGTGCTGGACAAATAAATGTTCATATATTTTGGTATTTACCTAAAACATTTTTATGAACATTTAGCTCTGATGGCATATAAGGACAAAGTCCTGGCTATTACCCAGGCGACCCAAGTTCAACTAGAGGCTTGGGCACCTGTCAGAGGTGCCATGGGAGAAGAGTGGAATGACAGAGCTTAAGCCTGCTCTATGTCTTTTGAACAAAGGGGAAGAGCATGTGCTTGGCCACATTATCCTTTGTGGAATAACCAGTGGACACTGAAGATCATGCAGGTTTACCTGTCTGTAAGGACGGCAGGTCCAACTGATCACATCATACAGAGGTGTGACTGTCACAAAAGCCCATTGTATACCAAACCCTAGGATTCCAATGAATATGGTTAGGGGAAGTAGTGCCTTAAAGAGAAACCTCTGATTTTCCTATTGGTTCCACTCCTAGTTGACTTAAAACCAGGAAGTAAATATGCCATATGACCATCACCTAGGAGAATGAATGTGAGAATAGAGTGGCTAGGGTGGTAAACTCAATGGTCAGAGGAGGGAGGACAACAGCAAAAAAAAAAGTGATGACCCTTACATAACTTAAACTGTGCAATGTTAAGACACCTAATGTATGCATAGCTGTATCATCTGTAATTCCAGAAGCTCATAGTTAATATATAACAGGAATAAATAAGGATAGAGCAAACCAGAAAAATGGATGTCTGAAATACTGATGCGCATCTTTTTATAAATTAGTGTAAAAAATTCTTATTGCAGAAAGCATATCCTTTTCTGAAGAGTAAGAGAAAATATGGGGCATAGTTCATGTAAAAATCAGAAAATCTGAAGCAGCTCCAAGTCTTTCGTTACCTTTTCAATGCTGAACATCAGACAACAAATAAGAACCACAGAATTTCAGTCAATACATGGTGGCACAGGAGATGTCATCTTACAATGATCAAAATACTGAATTCACTGCAAACACACTGCAGCCATTTGTTCATATATATTTGTAAATGATCTGCCTAGCTTAGTTTGACCTGTATGTATGTGCATGTGTGAGGGGTGTTTTTAAAAATTTTCAAGTGATGTCAAAGGGCAGCTTGCTATACAATTAACATTAAGTGTTGTTGCTGCAGGAATGATCTAGCTACCTACATGAACTCTGACTAATCTGATTGGCACAGATGTAATCTTGAATTTACAGGAAGTTAATTAAATTTATTTTAATTTAATTATTATGGGAAAGCATTCCTTCTTGCCTCAGTGCACCCACCTACAGTTCAACCCCTATTAAAATGCATATATGTTCTTTTGTTTCTGCTACCAAGTTTGTTAAAATCTGAAAGTAGTATGTTTTAGGACTGATTTTGATTCGGATTACACAATGTGTTTATTCCTTATAGCATCTCAGAGAATGCCTGTGCCAGGTAACATTATATCAGATTAATTTCAGTTTGCGTTTTCTTTTTAATGTCCAAGTAATTGTTCTGGTAAGCCAAAATTAATTATTTTCCATTTCTGCAAATGAACCTTTTTCAACTTGGCTGAAAGTATATCTACATCTGTATCTATATCTATATCTACATCTATCTATTGTTTGATTAACTTATCTGTTTTAGTTGACTAAAACTGTAACTAGGACCTCAGATAGGACCCAGGAAGTTAGGATAGAGGAGACCACCTTTACAAAGAGGTCAGTAAGTAGCTGAGTTCCTTAGGGGTCTGTGCTGACTCTGCTCCTTTTTGCCATCTTCTTCTCAGAAGTCAAGGCCAGTGTCAAGGGCCTCTGGCTGCCATATTTGCAGATGAATGTAAACTGGGAGGAGTCATAAAAGCCCCTCAAGACACCAACATCCTATAAGAAGGATTAACACAGGCAAATGACTGGTGCCAAAGTCGTGGTATAAAGCTCAGTGCCAAGAAATGCATAATAGTACCTTTTGGGAAGTCAACCACTCCAGGAAATTACCTTATCAATAACACACCCCTAAGAGCAAAATCAGTAATCAGGGATTTGGGTACGTATATAGATAGTAATCTGGCTTTCGACCAACATGTGTCTAAGGTAGTAAGGAAATAATTTTATCTTGTTCCACTTATAAGCAAGGGCATGGTATCTAGGTTCAGGGAATTCATTGTTCCACTTATTCAGCCCTCTTGCGGCTCATCATTGAATACAATGCCCACTTCGAAATGTTCCTGGCCAGGCATATGCAACAAGTGGAACAGCCTTAGAAGTTCCCCCCAAAAAGAATACAGGGTGTAAACAATGTGTCCTATGCAGATTGCCGCAAAGCCCTATCTCTATGTTTTATACAAACTGTTGAGAGGTGATCTATACCTGGCACACAAAGCATTCTTGAATCCTGCTCTAATGGATCTTTTGAGTATCTTCAAAATGAATAGCATCAGCATTACTTGATCTAGGGATTTAAAACTTTACTTTTGACATAAATAGGACATGTTGGAGGGACAGGTATATGTCTCAGAGAGTTCCCCTTCTCAGGAACAGGTTACTCATTTTTGTGAAGCAGATCTTTTCCCAAACCCATTTTAAGAGAAACCTGGACCAGTGAATGAGAAATTATAAACACACCTGGGCTCTAGCATCTATTTCTCTAATGGACAGAGGCAGCCTGTAAATGTTGCCCTAGCTTAAATTCACCCATTAAAATTACCTCTAAGGTGCATATACTTGCAGGATACAATTGGGATGCTTAGCTAGGCTTATAAAGGCCCTAGTGGTTGTTAGCCTGGTATACACCTATGAACCTGTGAACCTACACCTATAACATTTGTTTGTGGCAGACTCAAACAATTGATTCTGTGTTTTCTCTCTTTATTTACATATATAATTTCTCACAGACTGCTTGTTTTAGAATCAGCCTTCATTTACCAGACATTTACTCAGCTAGTCAACTAAGCACACATTTTGTTATATTGTCAGACTTACCAACTAATTGACTGCTGGTTTAACATTTACTAGCTTGTTCTGGATGACTACATCATCTGGGAGGAGCATAATTACATGACTCTTGAAAAGTGCTTTTTAGCAAATGCTTCTGGCTTGTTTAAGTAATTACTTCTGTTACTTTGAAATATGGTCATTTACTAGACTTGATGTTTTAACTCAGTGTGGTCATCTGAGGCTGATGAAAACCTTGCGCATTGGTGATCTATCAATAACTTATTTTAAGGTTGTTTTAAGGAAGTCACACATAAAGCATTACTTGCCATCTATGATGTCAGCCAGGAACTTCTGTATAGAGACACTTTCTTTAGACAACTGGTTTGATCTGCTTAAGTACTGTAGAGCAAGAGAGCATTTATCTCAAGTTGCATTTTAAATGTTCTTTGGCTATGTTTTATTAAATAAACTTTTGTAGTGAACCTTGTTATGTTGTACCAATATCTAATGTAACAGCCCTTCTCCTTGTGAACAGACTCATCAAAATTACAATTCATGGTGTTTGCCCTGTTCCATAAAAGTGGAGCGAACCTAGAGAATATTTATGCTAGTTAGGGTTGTGGGGTGTAGCTCCTGACAACAGTGTTGTCAAATGTCCACACAGTACTCTGGGATCTACCACTTCTGAAGGGGCAAACTCAATGAGTTAGAAGTTTAAAGGAATGTCCATAACATAAAGGAAGCCATCCTTATTTATTTCATACATATAGTTTCACCTTATGGATGTATTTTTAATTTGTTTTAATTAATAAATTATCTTTGGAAGTTGCAATCTGTTTATTTTTATTGTAACCACTGAATGGTGGCTGAGCATGTGACATACAAATTCCATTGGTGTTAACATCTCCTTTCTTATTTTTTTCTTTTTTCTTTTGATTAAATTTTTAAAAACAAATTAACAAACTATAACATAAAAACTTAAACCAATATATAACAGTAAAAATAAAAATTAATTTCAACAAATATCATCAGCTCTTTACAAAGGTGTCTACCAAACAATAAGAGTTATCAATAATTTCATCTTCTAACATGATTATTTAAATATTGACATTTTTTTCTAACAGGATCATAGGAGGTTCATAGGAGATTACTAGGTTAATGGCCCTGGGGCCTTTTCCAAGCCTAGCCAAGAGTTTATCCCCCCAAAAAAACCTCAGTCAGCACCTGTCACCCCTGTCAATGAGGGACACAGGTGGAACCCCTGGGACAGATTTGTGGTTTTTCATCCACTCATCAAGGTTTTGCTGGAAGAGGGTCAGCAAGGTGCTCTGTTTGACATGTATGGGAAGTCCATTCCAGAGACGGGTCAGCCTCTGGGAGACAAACCTGTCTCTCCAGCAGGTTTTTTTGATGTTGCATATTAGATTTAGGCCTTTTGAGCAGGTAGTGCATGAGGAGTTAGACTTATGGATATGGAGCATCTCTAGTAGGGCAGGGTCCGAGATTGCCTTGTAGGCAAGACACAGATCACTCCTGAGCAATCTATATGATACCGAGTAGAGTGATAGTAATTTGAGCCTGTCAGCATAGGACAGGTGTTGGAAGCCATGGATTCTCTTTGTGAGGTATTGCAGTGGCCTATCCAGTTGATGCAGATGTTTGGAGAGGTACATCCCAAACGGGGTGTTATACTCAATTATTGGTCTAATGAGGGAGGAGTATAGAGAGGTAATAATCTCCTTTTTTCTGGATGCAATCCCTTTACTTATGAGATGAACCAACTAAAAGGCTTTTCTGACCACTACTGCTACATGATGGTCAAATATGAGTTTGTTATCAACCTGAGTGCCCAGGTCTCTCACCATGGGTTGTGTGCTTAGGGGGTTGCTGTTGATGTGGTAATCAATAGGGGTTGTGTTTTTGCCGAATGGTATGATGATACTTGTTTTGCATTTGGCTTGAGGTCATGACTTTGGCACCAGTCATTAGTTGCTGTGAGACACTCTTGCAGTATGTTAACATAATTTGGAGAGTCAATGACAACACCCAACTTACAGTCGTCCACAAACTTCATCAGCCACAGGCATTTTGTCTTTGCCTGGACCTCTGAGAAATAAATGCCAAACAGTAGGGGTCCCAGGGCAGATCCCTAGGGAACTCCACTAGTGATAGGTCTGCTATTGAAGGTGGAGGTGCCTAATTTGACTTTGATGGTTCTGTCGGTGAATCAATTGGCCACCCACCTGATGTGATAGGGATTTATGCCAAGTTGTGTTAGCTATTTGATGATGCCTGAGTGGGGGATTGTGTCAAAAACCTTGGCCAAGTCAAGGTAAGCAGTATGTACTGACTTTCCCTCATCCAGGGCCTTGGTGACAATCTCAAAGAAGTCAACCAGGTTTAACAGGCAAGATCTGCCCTTGACAAATCTGAACTGGGTGGTGTCAAGTGCTTGGAGATTGCCTATGTTCTTGTTTATGAGATCCATAATAATATGCTCCATGATTTTACAGATCAGACTTATCAAGCTAATGGGGCAATAGTTTTCAGGGTCATAAGTGGCACCATCTTTGTGCAAGGGGATGACAATGCCAGTTCTCCACTCTGCTGGAATGAAGCCAGTACTTAGGCTGTGGTTGAATAGGGTGCAAGGCCAGTTCTTGCTGTAGATGGTGCAGAATACATCCTGGGATACTATCAGGTCCCATGGAAGCTGTGTTCTTTCCCTTGGATAGGGCCTGATACAGAGATGTGAGGTGTGGGACAAGTATCGGGAATGTCGAAACGGCCTTTGGGTGGGGACAGGAGTGTGAAGTTTGTGCTGAACCATTCTGCTAACAGGTTGGCTAAGCCAACAGGATCAGTGTAAGTGATACTGTTAAGTACTAATTCAGAACAAACCTGGGCTTTGCCAAAGAGGTTCCTGAGGTAACTGAAGAAGACTTTATGGTTTCTCTTTGTTATGGAGGTTAGTTTCAATTTGTAATTGGCCTTGGAGGTTTTCACTAGTGATCTAATTTGCTTGTTGAGGCTAAGGAGGGAATTTTTCCAATTTGGAATTTGTTCCTTTTTACCCTTGGACAACAGTTTCTTCCTTTTGTTGTAAAGCCTGTTGATAAAGGATGCCCACCAAACAGGTTGGTGTTTCCTTGAGGAGCAGGTTTTAGTTCTATTGGGTATGGCTGAGTCCATGCAGTTGTACAGATGCTTGTATACTGCATTGGCATACTGTTCAGCATAGTTGTCTGCGGTGGTCTGAAGCCACTGATACCCTCCTTTAGGTGGTTGTAGAGGATATCTTTAAATTTCAACCAAGTATTGTAATATGAAGTAACTATGTCTGCTCTTGTCTTGATTATAGCTAATTCAAGTTGACATGCATTTTTAGCACTTTCTAATTATTTCATAAGAGGAGCATATTCATTTTCCAATTAATAGTAATAACTTTTGTTGCCATAGCCCAGATATTCCAAAGAAGAGGATATTTTATTGTGGCAACACATGTAGGGATTGGTGCATTAAATAAAACCAAATGTTTAATTAAAATAAATTTATCATTAAAAATAGCTTGTAAAAAGTTCATACTTTCCTAAAATAATTTAAGCAGTTTACAATCATAAAACATATGTTGCCAATCAGCTTTTCTATTTAACTTATACTCAAGCATCCAAGTTATTTTTTATACATTAATTAAACTTTATGTGGTGTTAACATTTCTGTGTATAAATTTACAGGAGAATAATCTCCAGTGCAGTGAAAGAGTGTTTTTTTAAAGACAACAGTATTAATTATTTATCTGCCTCATTTGGAGAATGTTCATTTATCAATCTGAAATAATCCCAATAATTTTCTTTATAACATGCTTTCATACTTTTAACTTATTTATATATTTTAGAAAAATATCCTTTTCCAATAACATTATATGACTTACTAGATTTATTAAAACTTCTATACATTTAGGAACTGTATTTCTTATTGTTGAATAATATCCACGGTGGTGCAGCAGTAGTGTTGTTGCCTCACAGCAAGAGGTTCTCCCATTCGATTCTCGCCTGAAGTGTTGGGAGTGCCTTCTGTGTGGAGTCTGCATGTTCTTCCCTTGGTTGAGTGGCGTTCCAAAAGACATGCGTGAATGAGCTTGCCTTAGTTGAAGGTTGGAGGTCGAGCTGGCAGAGTAAAAATCTACTGTCAATTATTAGCGGACCTGAGTTCCGCTGTGGCGACCCCTAACTGGGAAAAGCCGAAAGACCAACAACAACAGCAACATTTCTTATTGTTGAATACATTAATTCAATCCTTTGAATGATAGATTGTTTACAGAATTGTATATCTAGCCACATTTCTTTATTTATATCAAAATTATTCATAATATATATAATCAGTAGTATGTACTATCCCATTTTTTATTAACTGATGCCAAAATATTAAGATTTTGTATGTAAGTTCTATCATTTTTGGTAAATTTAATGTATTAATACTATCTTGTGTAAAGGCAATAGGAACTAATAAGAACAGCCATACTTTATATTTTGGGATTTTATGTATTTATTTAAATTTGTTTACTGGGAAATTCCAACTGGACACACGTCCTTTTTCAGCAGAAGCCCGGGGAGAAAAGCTCCACAAGTTCAAATAAGTAAAACATGCAAGAGTAATTGAGTTTACAGTAATGAACATGACACACTATGAAACAGAACATATAGGTCCATTGTAACTGATTAAAGAACAAAACATACAATAAATATTGAGAAATAGGCACTTATAACAAATTGAGGAAGCAAAAATAAAGAAACATAAGTAATTAAGCTGAAAAGCATGTAGTACTGCAGTCTTATATGTTCAGTAGCAGATAATAAAAATAAAAACTGTACTATTTGGGATGGTCAGGATTGGAGCAAGGGCAAAGCGCCAGTGCATTTTTAGGTGAGACTTGAGTACAGTTTTGAATTGACTGCTGGATGGTAACTTGGTTATCGAGGCAGGGATGCTGTTCCCTAGTTTGGCTATGGCACAGGAGACTAGAGCTTCTCCTGATGAGTTTTTGGATTTGGTGGTAAGAAGTAGATTTTTGCTGTTGGAGCATAGGGGTTTAGAGGAGCAGTAGGCTTGGAGTAGGTTTTGAAGAGATGGGATCTTATGAGGAAGGTTTACTAGTTTGTGGGCAAATGAGAGTTGAGTCAGGTAAAAAAGTTGTGGGAGTTCAAGCCAGTCAAGTTTCCCAAGTGTGTTACAGTGGAGGCTGTGGTAGGATATGCCCATTGCAAATTTTGCAATTTTATTGTAGCAGGTTTTGAGCCTGTTTAGGTCAGACTGTCTAAGGTTGGTAAGTACAGGAGAGGCATAGAGTAAGGTGGAGATTAGTTGGGAACTGGCAATAGAGGTTCTGGCTGCCTTGGTTAGATATTGTTTGTTTCTATATGGTGCCCCAAGTTTTTTGTGTACTTTTTTATGGTAAGAGATATGTGGAAGTCAAATTTAAGATTGTTGTCAATCTCCACAACAAGAAGTTGGTGTCATCTGATGGGGAGATGATGGTATTGTCTTTGGCAAGAATGTTGAAGTGGGTGGAAGTTTAGTTAGATTTGGAGGGTTGGAAGATAAGGAGTTTGGTCTTGCTGGAATTGAGTAGAGGTCGGGCATTGGATAGCCAGCTTTCTACAAATGTGAATGATTCTTGTGTGATCTTTTGAAGTTCTGGCAAAGTGGGAGCAGAGCAGATGAGGGTGGAGCCATCTGCATATTGTGTGAGAGAAGCATGCTTGGTGGAGGTATGTAGGTTGTTGGTGAATAGGTAAAATAGTAAGGGGCCAGGGATGGAGCCTTGGGGGACACTGAGAGTTATGGGAAGACGAGGGGATAGCTGATCTTGCCAAAGAACTGATTACTGTCAGCCAGAAAGATAGCTATGGAACCAGTTGGTGGCAGAGTGGGAAAAGGAGAGATTAGTGAGGACAGAGAGTGATATTTTGTGTGATACCATGTCAAAAGCCTTTGATAGGTACAGAAATATAGTGGTGGAGAACATGCCATTGTTTTTATGATGCAGGATCAAGTTGGTGAAAGAGAGCAAGGTGACAGTAGTGCTGCGATATGGCCTGAAGCCATGTTGGGTTTTGGAGAGGAGATTGTTAGCTAGGAGGTAGTTTAATACCTGAGAGCTAATACATTTCTCAAGGATCTTGGAGAGTGGGGAAAGAATGGTGATGGGGCGGTAGTTGGAAAGGTCAGTGGAGGAGCCTCCTTTGTGTAGGGGAATGATGTGTGAAATTTTCCACAGAGAAGGTGCATAGTTTTCTGATATGGCGTGGTTAATTAATGTAGAAATTGGATAGGCTAGGGTGTCAGCTGTCATTTTTAGATATTCTGAGGGAAGGTTGTCAGGTGCGAGTTTTGTGGGCTTAAGTTTTGTCAGAAGTCTTTTTATATAGGGGGTGGGTTCTGTGGAGAAGGTGAAAGAGGGTGGTCATTAGACCACAGGTGTTTTTTTGAAGCCAGGGGGAGCTTTTAATTTAGACTCTGGTGTATCTTAGGGGACCGTGGGTGTTTAAGATGTTGAGGAAGGTGCTATTAAAGAAGTGGATGTTTTCATCTAGATTGAGGTATTTTAATGGTGTCCAGTTATATTTTTGGAGGGAAGAGATAAAAGACTGGGGGTTGATATTTGCCTTGTTACAGATTTGTCTATGGATAATGGGATTGGTATTGTTAACATGGTGTTTTGGAAGGAAAGTAGGGGAATGATCACTGAGGCTGTCAGGTAGACAGCCAGTTGTGTAGGAGTAGGGATCTTTGTTAACTAGTATCCAATCAAGGTTGGTATGATTATATGATTGGTATGATGATTTGATGGTTTTATTTAGGTTTACTCTGAGGTTGGCATATAAGATTTCTTCATTCCTGATCTAGGGGACGATTTGTTGAGAGTTTGGATGTTGAGATGGTGTTTAAACATAAGTGCTACACTGCCCCCTTTCTTGGATAGTCTATCTGTGCGAAGGATGCTGTCACTGGAAGGGAGTATTTCCTCAGTTTTGATGTGAGGTTTGAGCCAGGTTTTAGTTGGGATGAGGATATCAGAGGAGTATAGTTTTATGGCAGCATGTAGGTCTTGGGTTTTATTATATATGCTTCTAATGTTTAGGCACAAGATGAGGATTTTTTTGGCAGTGATTAGAGAAAAGGGGGAGATATTTCGAAGGGAGATTGAGGTGGGATTTGAGGAGGTGTGACCAGGATTTGGGTGGATGTCACCACTAAGGGTTAATTTAGAGAGGGGAGCCAATATTAGTTTAGTATAGATAGTAAGGAACCTGTCATATTTTAGGGATATTTTTTGTTTAAATGTTGTGGGCATTTGATATTTGAGTGGGTGTATTGGGATGTAGTTTTTGGTGGTCGGGGAAGTGTAGTTATAGAGAGGGTGTTGGAAGGAAATTGATGTGAGAGTGCAGTGAAACTGGTTGGAAGTGTCTATTGTGGAGTCCTGGTATGATGTTAAGTGAGCAAGAAGAATGCAGGTAAGAAGTGTAAGCATGTTAGGTAATAGCATGACCGTGTCTGGGTAGATGTGTGGTGGGAGAAAGGAGGGTGCTGGATTGGGGAGGGGTGGAGTCTGGAGGTTTGTTTTGGTAGGTGTAAAATTGTGAAAGTGGTTATAGTCTAGGATAAATTTAGATGTACTGGGGGAAGGTGAGATTTAGGGGCAGGGTGGGGCACGATGTGAGCCTGTGCAAAGCATGGGCAAACAGAGCAGGGCTTAAATCCACAAACAAAGGGTTGCAAGGTAAGTAAATTAGCTGTGTATTAGTTTAGGTTTATTTGTTTTTCAAGGATTTCTGGTAAGGGAGAGCAGGAAGAGTGGAGGAAGGGGGGAATATAGAAGAGGGAGATAGATTGTGCCAGTCCAAATAGCATAGCAGCATAACCACTAAATGACTGATAATTCTGGTGGTAATATTACAATCACCAGTACAGGAGTTCAGAGCACTTTCCTAGAACTGATTAGTGAAAACTAATGCTTATGCATCCAATTGACTGTGAGCATCTACTGCCATTTAGAATTGCGGATGCTCTAGACCATAGCATGCACTAGTAACATTTAGTTAGGTTCTATCTCAGTAAGGATTAATGCATGTTGTTTTAATCACTACCAATCATTAGCGGACCGGAGTTCCGCTGTGGCGACCCCTAACCGAAAAGCCGAAAGACACAAACAAACAGGCAGTTAAACACAAGCGATAACTCTCAGATGCAACTATAGTAGGCTACAACAGTTAATATGAGCTCTAAAGTGGCAAAGATCACATTTACAGATAAGCAGATACAAAAAAACAGACAGTAAAAGATAAACTTCCACTTACATGGGTATTTGCACTCGGTCGGAAAGTTGATTTATAAATGGCGCCTTAAGTGGAGAAATATTTGTAAGCTTGGTTGGGAAGGGGCTAAGGCATTGCCAAATTATATTGGAATTTAAATCCCCAAGCAAAGGATTGCAAGGTAAGTAAATTAACTGTGTATTAGTTTAAGGTTTAAGTTTATTTGTTTTTTCAGGGATTTCTGGTAAGGGAGGGCATGAAGAGTGGAGGAAAGAGAGAATTTAGAAGAGGAAGGTGGAGGTGAACCTAGCACTGGCCCAGTCAAGTCCACATAACCCTATCAAAGATTATGTTAAAGTTGTAAAAAACATATACTTTGTTTTTCTTTTTTCTTTTACTTTAGTTTAGGTTAGAAGGTAGTACTGTGGTAGAGGCATGGAGAGGCAATAGCCCGCAGGTCTTGGGTGGGCAGGGGCCAAGTAAGTCAAGTGGCAGTAACTGGAGAAATGAGGATGCACACTCAGTCGGGTGTATTTTATATATATATTGTTAAATGTATTTAATATATTAGTAGTATAACAGATATAATTGGTTTATTTTTGTTTTTTAAGAAATATTGTCTTAGCAACCAATAAAAATATTGTTTAATATTTCATTATGTTGCACTGTTATTAAATAATTTCATTTTAACCAATTTTTTTCTTGTTTGTCTTTCCATTTAGCAGAACAATTAGAACTGAACCATAAAATTATTGTTTTAATAATTGATGATAGTGTAGATATTTCTAGATCTGGGAAAAGATCAGGGAAACCAATACATTCTGCTGTTCAGTCTCTTATACGGTGATTTAATACAAATCTAGGTTTATTAGGGTACCAAAGAAAATTTTTAATCAAAGAATTAAACTATCTCATGCAATTCTTAGGAAGGGGAGGGGATGCAGATTGTATTATATATATAATGTTTTTGGAAGAATAATCATTTTAATTAGTGACAGTCTCTCTTCCATTGTAAAAAAGGTTCATTCCATTTATTAATGAGATGTTTTATAGTGTCTAAGCTATTAACATATTTGCTATTATATCTTTAATATTATCTGTTAAAATAATTCCTAAATATTTAATTTTGTTGGTGGGTGGCACAGTGGCACAGCAGTTAGTTTTGTCATTTCACAGCAAGAGTTTCCCCAGTTTGATTCTCAGCTGTGGTGAATTCTGTGTGGAGTTTGCATGTCCTCCCTGTGTTCGCATGGGTTTCCTCTGGGTTCTCCGGTTTCCTCCCACATTTCAAAGACATGCAGTAGGTGGATTGGACACACTAAATTGGCCATAGGTAGTGTACATGTGAGTGTGGTGTAGAATAACTACCAAGGCAGGGTTAGCTACCTGGAGGTGTAAACTTTTGATCTAGATGATTGTCACTGTTGAAGTGATACCCTGACCCCATGTGCAAAAATGGGAAATAGGGGTTGTAGATGGATGGATTTAATTTCGTTGCCTTCTACAATATATTTGGAGAATTTACTTTGTATTTTATGTATATTACAGTTTATAGGTAGAATCTTAGTTTTACTATCATTAAAGCTAAGTACTGACATCTTCTGAAAGATTTCTATTGAATTAAAACATGAAAATCATGATTATAATCATTAAATATTAATAAGATATTGTCTGCAAAAATGTGTACTTTAGTATTCAAATTACCATTTATTAGAATACCTTTAATAGTCATATTTGACCTAATATAACTATCAAATGGTTCCATAACTAAAGCAAACAATAATGTGGATAAAGGACATCCTTGTTTTGTAAATTGAATTGGAAGTATATAAACTGATTTTTATATTGTCAAGAGATTCCTCATAAAAGAATTTAATAAGGTGTAAAATTATTCAAAAATTGTATTACTCCAAAACAGAAAATAAATATTGCCAGTGTACCATATCAAATGCATTATTAATATCAAGGCTACCAGAGTAAAGTTTCCATTTGCATTGTTAACATACACTATTATTGTAATTATTATTTATATTATCATATAAATTTCTATTCATTATGAAATCAGATTGATCTTCATTTATTAACATTGGAAGACTATATGTAACAATCTGTAATTGTGACTATGTTGCAGCTTTTCTCCCTGGGCCTCCACTGAAAATGGACATGTATCCAGTCAGACCATCCCGGTCAACAAATGTAAAATAAATAAATAAAATAAAATAAAATAAGACATTGCTTAATTATGTTTGCATGAATTGCCATAAACATTTTATAATCAATGTTTAATAATGAAATTGGTCTGTTAAAAAGCATTTTGCTGCATCTTTATCAGTTTTTAAAATAGGAGAAATTAGAGTGTATTTCAAAGATGGAGGAATGTGCAATAAAACTTTGGCTAAATAGTATACTTCCAGCATTATAGCTAAGGCTTCTTTAGGCATTAATTTGTATAATTCTGGTAAAATACCATCAGTTCTAGGTGCTTTATTAAGTTTTAATTTATTAATTTGAGTTTTAAGCTCAAACGTTAACATTGGCTTATCAATTAATTTTATCTAATCTTTTGATTTTAGTTTATTTTTAATATGCTCTTGTAAAAGATTTAATAATATTCTGTGTTTTTATTATAGAATTATATTGCTTAATTTTACTAAATTGAATTCTAACTGTTTAAAATATGTCTTCTAATTCTATGACTTTTTTACTATTAGGATTCAAAATCTCTTTAATATGATTAGAGTCAATAATTGCTTTTGATCTGATTATTAGGCTTTAAGGAATAAGAATTCATCTTAATCTTTTCTAAATTGATCATAATTTTGTGTTGTAAGATTTCTAAATATTTTGTATTATCCCTAGCAAACTCTTCTATTAAGTTTTTATATTGCCCTTCTAAATGTTTAATTTTAATTCATCTACTATTCTTTGTAAGTCTAATAATTCTTTATCCTCAAACTGCATACAACACATAGACCACAGGTCCAAACAAACTGATAAAAGATAAAGAAGCCAATAACAAATCCAACAGTTTATTTAAGCGCTTTTGTTTCGTCTATGAAAAACTTCATCAGAAAATGGCAAACAGTGCATATTACCTAGCTTAAATACTCCCCCTAATTAGCAATTAAAGTGCTACATGCATTTTAAAAATTTTTTTAAAACCACAGAAACTATGAATTTTCCACCTACATCCAATAATACAATAAGAAATAATGCATTAATATCCATCCTATTATTTCTAAATACAAAACAATATATATATGTATGTATATGAACAATATGATTAATAAATTAGTATAAAATAGAGTAAATTTGTCTTTCTAAAAAACATATATATATATATATATATATATATATATATATATGTATAAATATATTTAACAACCACAGAAAACAATACAAAAAATGTCCCAGACCCAACTATATAATAGTACAACAAAACACAAAAAGAACCAAAAAGAACAGTGGGAATACATTTTTATAAAAAGAACTCAGACCTCAACCTAAGTACCGAACTAATAGATAGGGTACTATTAAGTCCAGGGTTAACACTGGCATTGGTTCTTTAACTGCCACTTTAGTTCTTTTAATTCTAGAAAATAATTTACTGGACCACCTCTCTCACCTGTACAAACTTGTTCTACTATGGTAAACTTAAATGTGTGCCCTTGATTTTCCATTACATGAACTGCTAAAGCACTTTTTATTTCATTATGTAAGATGTCACGATTATGTTGGTGCACCCTTGTCCTAATAGCATTGATGGTCTTGCCAATATAGAATCTTGGGCATTTGGTGCACAGAGCCAGATACGCCACTGCCTTTGTACTACAATTAAATTTCCCATACAAATTAATTTTACCATAATTTGGAATAACGACTGTATTTCCTTCCAACATAAATTTGCATTGTCCACACTAGCCACATTTTGACATATTCCCTCTTACATGGCTAATATTCGGACACCTCTCAATAATAGATTTAAAGTTGGTGTCCCTATGATAAACTATTTTTGGCCTATTACCTACAATATTAAGATGTTCTTTGTTTATTTCGAATACATACCAGTTTCGATAAATGATTTCCTTACATTCTTGAAAACCCTAGTTATAGGTAAGGACTAAAGCATTTTTGAAGTCCGACCCAGCCGGCTTCTCCTGTCCCATGACCTGGTAATCTGCTTTACCTAATAGGGGAACAAAAGTACCTGCTGATCTTTTATTAATAACTTCCTCAAAAATATTATTTAAAAATTCTAGTGGATAACCTCTTTTTACTAACAGATTTTTTAAGAAATCCATCTGTTCCACAAATTCTACCTCATCACTGATCATTCTCACTAACCTAACAGACTGTCCCTTCACCAAGGATTTTTTCTGGTGTATAGGGTGCCAGCTATCAAAATGCAACAGGCTGTTAGAATAGGTTGGTTTCCTATATATAGTTGTCTGAAAACACTTGTTAATCCTGTCCTTAATAATCAGAATATCCAAGTAACTAATTTGGTCAGGATGTACCAACATAATCGTGACATCTTACATAATGAAATAAAAAGTGCTTTAGCAGTTCATGTTATGGAAAATCAAGGACACACATTTAAGTTTACAACATTAGAACAAGTTTGTACAGGTGAGAAAGGTGGTCCAGTAAATTATTTTCTATACTTTTCTATAAGTGGATACTGAAAGATTCCTGGGACCTTTTGATGAAAATTACATTGATGATTTAACATTTATGACTATAGACATCAAAGATCTTTTTTCAGTTATTCTACATGATGTGGGGCTGGATTGGTTTTACAGGTATCTTTGTCAGTATTCTGAACTTGATCATGACAATATTCTAACAATTAGAACTCTGATGGAATTGGTGTTGGAAAGTAATGTCATCACCTTTGAAAAATAATTATTTAAGCAAGAGAAAGGGGTGGCAATGGGCGCTGCATGTGCCCCTATTTTTGCCAATATTGTTTTAGCATATTGGGAAAATGAATTTATTTTGAACAGTCCCTACACTTCAAAATGGACTTTCTACGGGAGGTACCTGGATGACATCATAGTGTTCTGGAAGGGAGATCAGTTTGAGTTGATGGAATTTTTTGATTATCTAAAGACAACCACTGGGTTTTTAGAGTTTACATCTACCATAAATTCTGACCAAATTAGTTACTTGGATATTCTGATTATTAAGGACAGGATTAACAAGCGTTTTCAGACAACTATATATAGGAAACCAACCTATTCTAACAGCCTGTTGCATTTTGATAGCTGGCACCCTATACACCAGAAAAACTCCTTGGTGAAGGGACAGTCTGTTAGGTTGGTGGGAATGATCAGTGTTGAGGTAGAATTTGTGGAACAGATGGACTTCTTAAAAAAATGTTAGTGAAAAGAGGTTATCCACTAGAATTTTTAAATAATATTTTTGAGGAAGTTATTAATAAAAGATCAGCAGGTACCTCTGTTCCCCTATTAGGTAAAGCAGATTACCAGGTCATGGGACAGGAGAAGCTAGCTGGGTCGGACTTCAAAAATGCTTTAGTCCTTACCTATAACCAGGATTTTCAAGAATGTAAGGAAATCATTTATTGAAACTGGCATGCAATCAAAATAAACAAAGAACATCTTAATATTGTAGGTAATAGACCAAAAATAGTTAATCGTAGGGACACCAGCTTTAAATCTATTATTGAGAGGTGTCCGAATATAGCCATGTAAGAGGGAATATGTCAAAATGTGGCTATTGTGGACAATGCAAATTTATGTTGGAAGGAAATACAGTCTTTATTCCAAATTATGGTAAAATTAATTTGTATGGGAAATTTAATTGTAGTACAAAGGCAGTGGTGTACCTGGCTCTGTGCACCAAATGCCCAAGATTCTATATTGGCAAGACCATCAATGCTATTAGGACAAGGGTGAACCAACATAATCGTGACATCTTACATAATGAAATACAAAGTGCTTTAGCAGTTCATGTTATGGAAAATCAAGGACACACATTTAAGTTTACCATATTAGACCAAGTTTGTACAGGTGAGAGAGGTGGTCCAGTAAATGATTTTCTAGAATTAAAAGAACTAAAGTGGCAGTTAAGAACCAATGCCAGTGTTAACCCTGGACTTAATAGTACCCTATCTATTAGTTCAGTACTTAGGTTGAGGTCTGAGTTCTTTTTATAAAAATGTATTCCCACTGTTCTTTTTGGTTCTTTTTGTGTTTTGTTGTACTGTTATATAGTTGGGTCTGGGACATTTTTTGGTATTGTTTTCTGTGGTTGTTGAATATATTTATACATATATATATATATATATATATATATATATATATATATATATATATATATATTTGTTTTTAGAAAGGCAAATTGACTCTATTTTATACTAATTTATTAATTATATTGTTCATATACATACATATTTATTGTTTTGTATTTAGAAATAATAGGATGGATATTAATGTGTTATTTATTATTGTATTATTGGATGGAGGTGGAAAATTCATAGTTTCTGTGTTTTTTAAAAATTTATTTAAGATGCATGTAGCACTTTAAATTGTTAATTAGGGGGAGTATTTAAGCTGGGTAATATGCACTGTTTGCCATTTTCTGATGAAGTTTCTCATAGACGAAACAAAAGTGCTTAAACTGTTGGATTCGTTATTGGCTTCTTTATCTTTTATCAATTCTTTATCCTGTTGTTTCTTTTCCTATTTATATACCAACATATAATTGTATCATATAAATATGCTTTTACAGAATCCCATATAAATATCTTTGAAATACCATTTATATTATTTATGTTAATAAATGTTTGAATTTTTTACAAAATAATGATTTAAATTCTTTTAAATTAGTTACATATGCTGGTATTCTTTTAATAGAAATATTTTTATTAATATTTATCATGGCTTCAAAAGTGATTGCATTATGATCTGATAATGGACAAGTAACTGCTTTACCTAGTCTTGTAGTTATATCTTTAGAAACATGCACTCTATTCTAGATTGTGTATGATGTCTATGTGAAAAATGCGTGAAAAATAATGAACCTGTTTTTGAAAATTGAGTTATGTCTTGGATATTAAACAAATCTATAAAATCCATTAAAGCTTTAGCTGAAGTGGGCTTTCTATGCTTATTCATAGCATTAGTGTGCTTATCACTCAATATACAATTAAAATCCCTGCAGAAATAATACTCTCTTTAGAAAACTGCAATATCTCATCCAATTGTTGTTTAATGGGTCTATATTAGAACATCAAAGTTTCACAACTTCGAATGTCCTAATATCGACCCCTATTCAGGGAACGCTGAAAATAGTGAAGCTGCAGAACACCGAATTTCTTCCTAGGGAAGGAATTCGGTTGGCCGTTCCTGTGGCTTTGCTATTGTCAGCACTGTGGTGGAAAGTTACGGGTCGGGATCAGGTAAGTGTGCGATTGTGTAGATGTGAGGGTTAGGGCATGGGGTAGGTGAGTTAGGGTTAGGGCGCAGGTCAGATAAGTGTGTGATTGTGTGGACATGAGGGTTAGGGTGGGGTAAGTGAGTTAGGGTTAGGATGTGGGTGAGGTGAGTGTGCGATAATAACGGACCTTAGGGTTAGGGTTTGGGTTAAGGTAAGTAGATAGCTAGTGGTGTATGTACAGTTTAGTGTAGAATTAGATGTAGGATTTTAGGTGTATGTGTGTGGATTGCTGTTTGTTTGGTGCGCTTGTGTTTTGTGTATGTGTGTCGGAACAGCGAATTATTTCCCTGTGAAAAAATTTGCTGTTCTGCATGTTCGATATTGTCAGTGTTTGCTGAATAGGGGTTGATATTAGAACATTCGACGTTTTAAAAAGTCGATGTTCTAATATAGACCCATTGTTTAACAGCTTTTATTCCTATTCCTGGGATCCAATGAACATTGATTAAAGTATATATCTTCCCTTTTAATTCTAGGGTCACAAGACAAAGCAATCATTTTTTGTCATGATATCAAGTTAATATTTTAGGTGTTGGTATAGAATTTTTCTATAGTATTGCTA
Source organism: Protopterus annectens (assembly GCF_019279795.1). NCBI lineage: Eukaryota > Metazoa > Chordata > Ceratodontiformes > Protopteridae > Protopterus > Protopterus annectens. Next base: position 545,486,261 of record NC_056730.1, on the reverse strand, counting down.
CTCATCTTCTCCTGTGTATATAATGAGAACTAATAAATACAGAGTCATTATTTGTATTGTCTGTGTATATCTTCTTGTATTAGATGTGTTTCATGTAGAAATATAATTTGAACATTAAACATCCTTAAATATTTATTTAAGCTACCATTCTCACATTAATGGAGATACAATTCAAATATGTCATTTTATATAGAAAGTATTAGTACACATTTGGTCACTATTACTAAGAAATCACTTCTACAAAACATGAATTGCTTATAAGTGAGTCTAAATATAATAATTTTAAAATTGTCAGTTAAAGACATCCTATCAAAAGTAGTAGACATGAAACAAAAAATAAAATATACTACAAAAATTAAACATAAGCTTAATTTATCTGCTACCCTTCATAGTGTTTAATACTTCTAGTTTGATAGTGTTCCTACCCAAATTTGCCTTCTAGCTTCCAAGATCACAATCAAGCTTCCATCTGGTACTATTTGAAATTTTGTATTAAACAAAAAGTTATTAAATGAATTTATTTCCCATCTAGACCTTATAAAGTTGCTTGATCTGTGTCACTTTATATGATCAAATATGCAGAAAATGTGTCTATGCATTACAAGTTATTTAACTCCCCACCTCATCATTGAAATGCAAGACCATATGAGTAAAAAACAGGAAGTAAGTGGCAGCTACTCAGCATACGGGAAATGCAGACATGAGTTGGTTAAATTTAGATAATAAATTTAATATGTTGAGTTCAAGTAAAGAAACTAAAGCAAACACATTACATTATAAGTTCAGAAAGTCCATTTTACATATGTGCACAATTACTAAAAAAGAAATGGTATAGAAACCATCTTTGCATTTGCTCTTTTAGCCTAGTACCTCAGTTGGTAAAGCAGCAGATACTCATATTTCTTTGCTTATGTACATATGTATGCTGATCAAGGTATGATGGCAGTATTTATGAACTTGAAATATACTGTTAATGTGTCTCAAATGGTTAGTCATGTGTGCATCCTTTATTTTTTATTGTTTACTTATTGATTTAATAACGTATATTATTTATGTTATATTTCATTACTCAGGTTACTCCCACTAGTCTTGTGACCTGTTTTCAAAAGAGACCCAATATGGCATTCATACTCACTAACAGAAAATTTGACCATGAAATTGCAGAAATTCTCCTTCTGTTTTTGAAAAGTATCAGGGGGCTTTTACATCTATATGGGCTTTATGCCATTGCTTTGTTCTTGATGTAACATAACATATGAGATAATATAATATGTATGAGACTTTATATGTGTGTGTGTGTGTGTGTGTGTGTGTGTGTGTGTGTGTGTGTGTGTGTGTGTGTGTATGTGTGTGTGTGTGTGTGTGTGTGTGTGTGTGTGTGTATATATATATATATATATATATATATATATGTATATATATATATATATATATATATATATATATGGGTCTACTACCAGAGATCAAAATTACACTATTTTGAAATCCAGTAGTAGATGCCCACTAACGCGAAAGTGCACTTTCGCGAACACCACTAGAATGAACGGGCACTGTCCTCCACTGTGGTGCGGTAGTCACGGATCTTAGTTAGCTTGGGTTGGGATGGTGGATAGCCCTACCAGGTATCCACTATCCTTAACCCAAGCCCTAACCCTAAGGTCCGTAACTACCGCACCACAGTGGAGGACATAGGTCCATGACTACTGCACCATGGAGGACATACAATTTCCTCCACTGTGGTGCGATAGTCATGGACCTTAGGGTTAGGGCTTGGGTTAAGGATAGTGGATAGCCTTACTAGCTATCCACTATCCTTAACCAAAGCCCTAACCCTAACGTCCGTAACCATTCGCTCAAGTGGTGTTTGCGAAAGTGCACTTTCGGTGAAGTGCACTTTTGCGTTAGTGGGCATCTACTACTGGATTTCAAAATAGTGTAATTTCTATCTCCAGTAGTAAACCCATATATATATATATATATATATATATATATATATATATATATATATATATATGAATCCCCTTCACTACACCGACATGCCACAAAGCCGACACCCAAAACACCGACACCAAAAGTCCGAAAACACACAATACCGACAACTCACAAAACCAAACACCATAACACCAACACCCAAAACACCGACACACAAAACGTAAACTACACATTACACACAACTATACATGCACTAACTTTAACCCAAACCCTAACCCTAAGGTCCGACACAACCGCACTTACCCTACCGCACCTAACCCTAACTCACTTAACCCACCCCTAAACCTAAAGTCCGTCACTATCGCACACTTACCCTACCTGCACCCTAACCCTAACTCACTTAACCCACCCTTAAACATAAAGTCCGTCACAATCGCACACTCACCCTACCCGCACCCTAACCCTAACTCACTTAACCCGCCCCTACAAGTACAGTCCATCACTATCACACTTACCTTACCTGCACCCTAACCCTAAGTCCGACACTACCGCACACTCACCTTTCCCGCACCCTAACCCTAAATCCCTAACTATCGCACACTTACCTGTCCGCTCCCTAACCCTAAATCCCTCACTATCGCACACTTACCGAGTCACGCTCACACATTGCCCATGTCGGTGTTTCGGCTGTCGGGATCTCACCTTGTTAATCATCTGCGTCGTCGGTCTTTTCATGTCGGTGTTTTCAGTGTCGGCTTTGTAGCGTGTCGGTGTAGTGAAGGGGACCCATATATATATATATATATATATATATATATATATATATATATATATATATATATATATATATATATATATATATATATATATATATACACATACACACGCACGCATGCATGCACACACACACACACACACACACACACACACACACACACCTGATTTGAGCCTTAATACTGCTATTCTTAACTGAAATCTCAGGACAATTAACTTTCAGAGTACATTTGACAGTTGTATAGGTTATGTATGAGATTGTATTTTGTTTCTTTGTAAAATAACATATGAGATAATATAATATGTATGAGACTTTATATGTATATGTATGGGATCACTACTAAATCCCAAATACTTACATTACCGAAGACCGGAATCCCAAGACCAGATAACCGAAAGACGAGAAGACCGGAAGACCAGAAGTGCGAAATTTGAAATACCGAACACTACACAAAACATACACCACACACATACACATACACACACCGTCACCCAAAACACAAACACACAAACCTACACTACAGAAAAGCAGGGGGACAAGCCCCCCTGCACCTCCCATGTGGGGGGCTGCACCCCCACACGCCCCCACTTAAATATCCTAACTCCAAGATCACACTATACAGACAAACACACGAAAACACCTCCACACACATCACAGTAACAACACACACTGACACACACACTAAAGCCCCTAACCAACACAACCAAACATAGATACTTACCTAACCTCCTGACATCTCCGTACTTCGCAATTTTGAAATTCGCGCTTCTAGTCTTCCGGTCTTCTTGTTTTTTGGTTATCTGGATTCAAGATTCCGGTCTTCAATAATGTAAGTATTCGGGATTTAGTAGTGATCCCATATATATATATATATATATATATATATATATATATATATATATATATATATAAAATATATATATATATATATATAAAATATATATATATATATATATATACACACACACACACACACACACACACACACACACACACACACCTGATTTAAGCCTTAATATTGCTATTCTTAATTGAAATCTCAGGACACAACTTTCAGAGTACATTTGACAGTTGTATAGGTTATAAAGTCTGTGTCTTGCATGGTTCTATAGGCTGGTATGACCATCAGTAATTATGAAAGACATACAGTGTTTGTTTTTAGCAATGTTACCATAGCTGTCCATTATTAATAATCATTTCTGCAATGCAGGATACATGTATTTCTTTTTGATGCAACTTGTATTAAATGTCATGTGGTGGGGTGTTTTAGTTTGCTGCAATGGTGGCATACAAGTAAAATGACTGTGCTTTCTAACACTCAAATAGTATAAAAGAAGCAGAGATATGGGTTTTATATTTGTCATTAATTAATTTTTCTAATATATTAATAAATAATGGAAGCTACAGAAAAGCAGCCCAAACTGAAAACTCTCAACATCACTTCATTTGCAAGCATTCATGAGGGCTTTATACATGAAACAGAAAAATAACACACAATAAATTTGGCAATAGAGAAAGGTTCACCCCACTTTAAGAATCAATGTGATTTACATAGTGTCTTAAGGAAACATTAATATTGTTCTTCTTATTGGACATACAATGGTTACCTCCCCCTTTATGCTGTAACTTATTCACACCCTCACCAGGGGCAGCAATATCCTAGACCTGGTCATTACCAACATGGGCAACTGGTGTTCCACACCAGAGGCCAATTCCTCGTTGGTCAGATCCGACCACAAGCTAATCACCCTAGACATCCAGATCCCGCCCCCACCCCCAATTAGGGAAACCACCATAAAAAACTTCTCCAAAGCCAACTTCACACTTCTTAAGACAGAAGTGGCAAACCTATGCAGACGGAAAATAGAAGTACGACTGTCGAATCCTACACAAATGCACTTTATAAGCACTTACACGAGTGCATGGATCATGCTATCCCTAATAGAACCAAGATGCTATCCCCCCAAAAAAGGAAGCCAATCTGGTGGCCCTCTGCCATAAACAAACTCTGCAACAGAAGAAAGAAACTGTTGCAAAAAAGAATAAAATCCCATGACTGGAGGAACTCCCTGGTCAACCTCAGTAAGAAGCTGAGGTCCCTCATAAAATCCTCCAAAGCTAGTTACGAAAACAAAATTGCCATTGACTCTAAAGACAACCACAAAGCATTCTATAGCTATGTCAAGAATCTGAATGGCAACACTCAAATTTGCTCTGAGTTACAGCACAATGGCACTAAATATACAGAACCAACTGATATTGCCAACATCCTGGCAGATAGGTTCAGTGCTAACTTTACCCCCCTCTCACCCCCTAGAGGGCCCATCTCTATACCGGAAGAATACAAAGTTCCTGTAATCACGGCTGCACAGGTAAAAAACACATTCTATAAAGCCAAGAACACAGCATCCATGGGACCTGACAATATCCCAGGCTGTGTTCTACACAAACTACAGAATGAACTGGCACCCTACCGAAGTACCATGTTCAATCATAGCCTCACCTCAGGCTTTGTACCCACTGAATGGTGCACTGCAACGGTTATCCCACTCCACAAAGGGGGAGCCATGATGGACCCCGGGAACTACCATCCCATTAGCCTGACAAGCCTGGTCTGCAAGGCCATGGAACATATCATCATGGAACTCATAAATAAAGACATTGGTAATCTCCAAACTCTGGACCCTACCCAGTTCGGGTTTGTAAAAGGTAGATCATGTCTCCTAAACCTGATTGACTTATTTGAAGCAGTCACCAAAGCCATAGATGAGGGTAAGGTGGTTCACACAGCTTATCTAGATCTCGCCAAGGCTTTTGATACCATCCCCCACTATGGAATTATAGATAAGCTCACCAAACTAGGTATAAATCCCTATGTCACAAGATGGGTTGCCAACTGGCTCATGGGCAGAACCCACACTGTGAAAGTAGCAGACTCCAAATCTGACTTTAGACCAGTGACAAGTGGAGTACCACAGGGTTCAGTCCTAGGTCCTCTCCTGTTTGGTATCTACTTCTCTGAAGTACAGGCTAACACAGAAGGTCTTTGGCTAACAAAGTTTGCAGATGACTGCAAACTAGGAGCCATAATCTAAACTCCTAATGATGTGGACATACTACAAAAGGGCCTCACTGAGACAGATGCCTGGTGTCAAAGCCATGGCCTGAAGCTCAATGCCAAAAAGTGTATTGTCATCCCCTTTGGTAAAAACTCTGTACCCATGAACTACCACATAAGTGGTAGTCTACTTAACGTTGAAAGTGTGATAAGAGACCTTGGGACACAGGTGGACAGTAATCTCTCCTTTGATAATCACATCGCCACAGTGGTAAGGAAATCCTTCTACGTGGCTCATCTCATTACAAAAGGTTTCTCATCCAGAAAAAAAGAGGTTATAGTTCCCCTCTACTCATCACTCATTCGACCCATTATAGAGTACAACGGTCCTTTTCGTATGTACCTCACAAGACATCTACAACAACTGGAAAGATCACAGAAATAACTCACAAAGAGGATTACTGGCCTCAAACAGATGCCCTACGCAGGCCGTCTCAAAAAACTCCAGCTTTACTCTGTCGCATATTGCCTACTCAGAGGCGATCTCTGCCTAACATACAAAGCTATGTCAAACCCAGAGCTGTTGGGCATGCTCCACTTAAAGAAATCCCAATCCCTCTGAGCTACATGCTCTAGGAAACTAAACCTTGTCACCACAATAAACAGAACATGCTGGAGGGATAGATTCCTGTCCCAGAGACTTCCCATACTCTGGAACAGACTACCTATCTATGTCAAACAGAGCTTTTCATTAGCACTTTTCAAAAAAAATCTTGATGATTGGATGGGAAATAGAAAATTCACCCCAGGGATCACTTCTGTGGCTCTGCTCGACAGGGGCACAGGGAAATAATTTTCTTGGGTGGTGAAAGCCAGGGTACCTTTTTGGCTAGGCTTATATAGGCCCTAGGGCTAAAAGCCTAGTACCTACCTATGAACCTATGAATTAAATCTGCATTTTCTGAAAAAAAATTGTTTTTCCCCACATGGTGACTAGCTTAAACAAATTAAAACTTCTAATTTGTGTAAGCTGCTATAAGTTCTGATCTCAGTTAGACCTTTGACCTTACTCAAGTAAAGTCATATAGACGTCTTTCCTTTTTTCTTTACAGCTCCTGCTTTACTCTCTTTCCCCTTCTTTGAATAGATGCACAAAAACATGATTGCATATCATTGGTAGGAGGGAGTAAGTAAGTAGAAGTTAAAAAAGAGAAAAAGACTGTTAAATGCTATGCGAGCTCCGTTTGACTTAGATAGCTCACAACTGTCATCTTGTTTATCCAGTAATCATACTAACATATCTCCCACTCAAAATGCTGATGTCAGCACAAAATGATCCACCCAGAGTTCACAGCTATCTATTCCACCAAACCCAGCATACCATTTAAAGAAAGAAATAGAAATACAACAAATTCTAGGCAAGAATAAAGAAATTTAAATTAAAATTAAATTAAACACAAATCCCACTCGGACCAAATGCACCACATTTTAATCACAGTACAGAGTTAACAACCCTTAGACAGTCCACAAAGCCAAAACAAATGTCAGGATCACCTGACGTGATTGCTCCTACATCAAACCAAACTTTTATACCACCAGATGCCACACACTTCAGTATCACTATAACTCCCAAATGAACCATATAGTAAAATATAAAATGAAAGAAGAAACAACAAGAGAAACATGCATATTTTTACAAAGAACACATATACATCTCAAAGAACAACCAATATATCACAGAATGCAAAATCCAACAATAAAGTTCCAATTAATTTCAAGTCTAGATTGTGTTCACCAAGCACTCTAAACTAGTATAAATCACTATATATTATTTATCCACTAGTTTAAGTTAATTAAAAAAAATACAACATTTCTTTACGAAGAACACTAATCACTTCTTAGCAGAGAAAGTGTTTATTTTAAAAGCATTTATCGACTTGAATAATATATATCAAATAGCATAACTTATTACCTAGCAATTAGCAAATAATTTTATTGTAAAGATTTTTATAAATTGATATATACTATCAGAACTTATTTACCTTATATATGTGTATATCCAAATTTTCTTTTCCTTCACGTTTGATTTGAGTATGATAATGCCTATATAAAGTAATAATAGCTATCTTGTCATATTGATATGAAGTAAAGTCATTTTGTATTAAATAAAAAGTCATTTATCTATTAGTTTCTTCTACTCATTAACTTTCCATCCATTTTTTCTGCATGTCTCTTCAGGGAACTGTTATTCCAGTCCATTTCTTCTGTTTGATCTAGAATTTTATTTGTCTTTAAAAAAAATATAAGTTTCTAGATTTTCAAATATTCTGATATCTGGGAGAACTATTTTAAATTTAGCAGGAAACAGCAAATGTACTTTAATCTTTTGTCTTTTCTTTAATACTTTCACCAACGGTAGTAATTCCTTTATTTTTGTCATTACTGTTGTAGATAGTCATTGTCAAACCATATTATATTGTCATTTATTTTAATCAAATAATTTATCCATGTTGTTTTTAATATCAATTCTTTGTCTTATCTAGAAAATAATCTAACCATTGTGGATCTCAGAGGAGAGTTTTTCTTTGAGGAGCAACTAAAGACCTGTGTGCTGTTTCAATACCAAATAACATGGATTCAGGTAAGTTTAACATTTTCAGATGCCAAGCTGTAAGAAAGTTTACCATATTGTCACATTCTGCCTTATATGTTAAACCATATATATGAATATTATTTCTTCTTGATCTGTTTTCTAGAGCATCAATTTTGTTCGGTAGTAAAGTATTTTGTTTCAGAAGAATCAGAATGGTATGTTCTTCTGACATTCTGCCTTCTATATCATGTAAAGATTCTTCCATTTCTGAGATCTAAATTTTCTCTTGTTTTATTATCTCATGTAGCTGTTCCATTTGTTTGCAACATTTTTCTTTAAAATTATCCAGTTTGCTATCCATTCCATTAATTTTTAAAGAAAGTTCTTGTATATTTGTAAGAAGTGACTACAGTTCTTTTTTTAATGCTGAGTTCTGCAAATTAGCTTTAGGACTCATTTCAAAGAGACAGATAAGCTTTCTGATAAGATAATGAGAGGAAATATATTAATATGTAATAATACTTTTTTAAATATCCTTCAATGTAATGTTAACATAATAGTCCTATACAAAACAGTATTTTGGAAATCTTAAAATTAGAATTTACTGTCAGAAATATATCTCAAATACCAGAGCAGAAAAATTATGCTGCTAGCTTGTCACCATCTTGGTCATGCCCCACAATCCCTCCTTTCTTAAAGCTAATACTATTATATACCAATCCCCCTTTTTAAAAAAAATTATGACTAAGGTTACTATCAGTATGCAATGAGGTCCCAACATTACTGCACAGTGATTTATGCACATTAATCAGGCTCTGCTTCTTACTGTAATCTGGGATATTACACAAATACATAGAGTTAATGTAGTGGAGTGGCTTGTGTATTATTCTTCCAAATTTGTACATCTTTATGTTGGAACTCTTCTTTTCAGACTTATGAAATCATTAACTTTGTTCACTAGCTTGACCACTTCCTATCTGTTTCTATAAATTCTGCTCAGGTTTCTGGAATGGACTCTTCTTTTTGAGATGTAACTTTCAAATGATATTTTGCTACATCTTGGGGCTCACTGTTAACCTCACAGTACTTTTCTCACTAAGGATGAAGTATGATTAATTGGATCATTTGATTCTATCTTGGACTCAACTGCTTGCACTCTTCATTAGCTGTTCCAGTCACACCCCCCATTTCTTATATATTTGTGCGAATCTTGGATATAAAATTGTTCATTACTGGTAACAATTACTTCTAGCTGTAAGGAATATCAAATATTCTAGCAGAACAGTTTTGCATCAATGAATGGAGCTGTGGGTAGCAGCAGAGACTCATCACAGTAACATATATGGGGAAGAGTCTTATATACCAACCACTTTTGGCATCTACTGTGCTGCATAGTATCCTCAAGATAGCAGAACATGGTTCACAGACTGTATTGTGGCAGGGCTAGCCACTCAACGGGGTAACATATGGCTTTAGATGATTTGGTCATGTTGGCTAATGTTGCCAAATGGGCATGGGTATTTGCCAGCAATAAGTGGGTTGAGGACCTGGCTTACTCTGACCTATGCCAGGGACCCGTGTTAATGGTGGGAGGGGTGTATGTGCCCCTATTGACCAGTATGTGCCCACCATAAAGCCCAACAGCCCTGGGTCAATAATCCACTGGCCATCTGTTGTCCAGTTGCCCAGTGTGGGTTACCTGGGATAACTCTGCTGAATGAAAGCTGGACATAAAATCAATCAACCTGCCAAACATGAACTAAGAATTGCTGTACTCAGTGTAGGTTCATTGACAAGATGCAGCTTGGAGGTGGATGGCATGATGGTATGGAGGAGTCTGGACATCCTATGTATCTAAGAGACAAGATGGAAGGATAGTGCAGCAAAGACACTTGGCTTGGGATCCAGAGTCTTCAACTCAGGAGGTGGGCAGGCTAGAAATGGTGTGGGAATTATGCTCGCAGAGAGGCTTCAGAAGGCAGTGTGGAATGTCATCAGAATTAGTGGCAAACTCATGGCAACCAGACTCTAGTGTGATGATAGGTCAGTACACATAATCTCAGCCTATGCTGCACAGCAGGGTTGTGATAGTGAGGAAAAGAGTGCATTCATACAGCAGTTGCAGGACCTACTGGATAAAGAAAGACAACATGAATTGGTGTTGATAATGGGTGACTTGAATGCATATATTGGGACAGACAGAACAGGATATGAGGAGGACTGCCTGGGTTCACATGGGTGGGGCAACAAGAATAAAGAAGGAGAGGCCATTCTGGACTTCTGCCTGGCAAATGGCTTGATAGCAGCCAACACATGGCTCAGAAAGACAGACAGTCACTAGATCAAATACAAGAGTGGCCACGTAGCCACCATGCAACTCAGGTAGACTTCCTCCTAGTAAGGAAAGGACACTAGGGTAAAATCAATGATTGCAAAGTTGTTCTCTGTGAAACAGTCAGCTGACAGCTTAAACAACAGGTTGTCACAATCAGCTTCAAGCAATGGTCAGAGAAGGCTCTAAGATCAACAGAGACTAGGCTGGAGACTTGGAAGTTGACTGGAGAGAAAATACAACCGTTCAAGGAATTATTCAGGGCTCTATAACCCCCAGAAGAGGAGGAAATATGTGAAGTTGAAAAAGAAAGGCAGCACCTCAAAACAGCATATGTGAGCATTGCAGAACAGACATGTGTCCAAGCCAGGTATGGAAATAAGGTGCACAAGGAAAGCTGGTGGTGGAATGCACAACTCCAGGAAGTCACCAAAATAAAGTGAGAGTGCAGGAAAAAGTGGAAAATAGAAAAGGTGGACAAGGCTAGGAAGGAATACTGGTTAGCTAACAAAGAAGCTAAGAAAGGAGTTGCAATAGCAAAGAACAGTGCATCAGAGACACTCCACAAGCTTCTAGAAAGTGACTCAGTAGGTGGCACAAAGAAACTATATCAGGTTGCAAGGCAAAGACAGAAAGATAAACAAGATAGAGACCCTTCATAAGGGATGCCAGCAACAACCTGCTCACCAGTCCACAGGACATCAAAGGCAGATGGAAGGAGTACTTCCAGCAGCTTCTGAATGGAGAAAACCCCACAGAAATTGTACTGTCCCAGACACAGCCTATGATGAGAGAAGATGAGGAGCTCACTCTATAAAAAGTAAGAAGAGCACTAAGGAAAATGATGTCAGGGAAAGCAACAGGATCAGATGAGGTCACAGCAGATATGATAAAGGTACTGGGTGAGATAGGGGAGAAATGACTCCTGAGGGTACTCATAGTAGTGTGGAGAGAAAGGCATATTCTAGATGGTTGTGAATAAGCATACTCATGCCAGTGTACAAGAATAAAGGGGTCATCCACAGCTATGGGAAGTACAGCGGTATCAAACTCCTGTCACATTGCTTGAAAGTTCTGGAGAGGGTGACTGATAAATGGATACACAGAGGAGTAGTAGTAAGATGGTAGATGAACAGTTTGCATTCAGATCAGGATGCAGCACAACTGACCTGATCTTTGTAGTGAGACAGATAGTTGAGAAGAAGCTAGAGATGAGGGAAAAAGTCCAACTGGACATTCTTAGACTTGGAAAAAGCATATGACAAGGTCCCAAGGAAGCTGATTTGGGCAGTACTGTGGTTGTTCGAAGTCCCATAAACATTGGTAGAATTAGTGCAGGCTATATACAGGGACCCAAGTGACTCAAGTATGAACAGTGTTTGATCTCACAGAAGGGTTTCCAGTGGTAGTGGGCGTGCCCCAGGTTTAGCTCTAAGCCTACTGCTGTTTGTACTGCTGATGGACTACATTAGCAAAACAGGTCGGAGGGGATAGATCAACGAAGTTGCTGTATACAGATGATGTAGCATTACAGGCAGACTTTGAGCTAGAACTTCAGCAAAGGATAGGGGAATGGAAAGCAAAACTGAAGGCACAGGGGATGAAACTATACATATAAGACAATGGTGATGGCAGCAACTTGGGGAAATCGAGGAATCTAAGAATTGAGATAGAATGGAAGATAGTGGAACAAGTTAATAGATTCAAGTATCTGGGAGAGGTGGTTTGAGGAGTAGGGAAATCTGAATGAAGAGGTCAAAGCTAGAATCAGAGAGGCTGCAGCCAAATGGCACAGAGTGTCAGGTGTAGTATATGATAGAAGAATGCCAAAAAAAACTGAAAAGTAAGGTGTACAAAACAGTGGTGTGACCAGTACTACTGTATGGTACAAAAACCTGGGCAGTAAAGACAGAGCATATAAGAAATGCAGAGATGATAGAAATGAAGTGCCTGAGAATGGTGGTAAGATGCACACTGTGGGACAGACATAGAAATAAAAACATAAGAGCAGAAATCAAAGTAGCTCCAATTGCAGAAAAGATCAGAGAGAAGACACAACGGTTGTTTGGGCACATGTGCAGAAAAGCAGAAGACAATCTGGTGAAGAAGATTTGGGACAAACAAGAAAAAGGTGAGGAAATGAGTTTGTCCAGCAAAGAGGTGGATGGATTGTGTGAGAGAAGATCTGTGACAGTCAGGCAGGAGTGTGGCATTTAATCAAGAGAGATGACAACAGTTAACACGACACCTCAACCGCATGTAGAAAATGGGAAAAAGTGGGTTTATGATGATGAAGATGATGAGTTTTGTAACAGTTTTAAAATACTAAAAAATACATACAATATAGTTCATAACACAGGGACCATGGGCTAGATTCTGAAAAGATCAGAGTAGCATAGCAGAGGATCTTACCCTTCTGTAATGCTGCCTTGATATTAAGTTTAAACTCTGCTCCTGGTATGAAATCATGAGGGTGGTAGAGTACTCCCTAAACTACCCAATGTTACCCAATACCACAGGTGTTAGGGATATCCAAAATATATTCCCCCATTCTGGGAGCAGGTGATGAGATTTGCAAGCATTCAATGTAAATCAAGCTTCTTAGTCATTCCTGTGTAATCTAACCTCCAAGGCTATTGCTTTAAACTGAGGGCAGTCAAAGTCACCAGTCCCCACAATATCACCTGTAAGTCAGATCGGATAATGTGTACATGACTGGTAAAACTCTGTAATAAATGCATTATTTAATCTAAAAATATGAGGAGCAGAACATGCTGGGTGCTGCACTGGAAGAGTTCAGTTCCCATTTTCTAAATGCTGGTTTTGAGTGATTCCCAGTGTTTATAAGTGATGACATCAATCAACAATATCACACAAGGATATAGTTCTCCCTCACCCTGAAGTAAGACAAAACTTGCCTTGGAATAGCTAAATGTGTATGTTAGAACTAAAACTGCAGGCATAGAACCTTTCCACCATGCGGAGCTTGCAGTGCCAGTCCCGGCATCCACACAGAGTACCACTAATACAAAGATGGTCTATTTATCAGAATAGGCCACGCTGTTACTGTGACAGTTTACAATGGAACTCAACACCAATGCAAAATTTCAAAGCCTTATGGTGTGATACGCCCAGCATTATTTTCAGAATGGAGCATACGGTTTTATGAGTCCTCCTTAGTTTATACAGTTTGAGGTAACTCAGAGCCCTTTTTCTAGAAATGGATGTGATATAATTAGTGGGCTACCTAAGCATTAAATGTTTTAGAATCTCACAGCATGCCTCCACCCATTGTGTAACGAAGATTATAACAAACATCCTGACAATATTCTATGAATCTTCCTTTATAGTGCTACTTAAAATAAACTAAACACATAATCACATAATATCAACAGCAAAAATATTGACAAAAAAATCTAAGTTCAAAAATAAACACAAAATATAAACAAAATTGAAGTTATAGTAGAGAATTGTTTATGCCCTTTCCCACCTATTGCGCAATATCAGAATTAGTATATATAATTAGCAGGGGGTGTGGTGGTTGCAGGCGAGTTTGCCCATCTGTAAAAAACATTGATTTTGGATGGAGTTAGCTTTTCTTGATATTTTGTGACAATATTTTTGCTTTTGATAGTATGCTGTTTAGATTATTTTAAGTATATCTGTCTCTGTGTATATATATATATATATATATATATATATATATATATATATATATATATATATATATATATATATATATATATGGGTCTAGGACACGTGCTCGACTAGCATATGTCCGAATCACAAAACATCGAACACACATACACGAAAGTGCTTAACATCGAAAAGCGCTTCCGTGTATGTAGTTAAAAAATCTACGTTTCTGCAGGGGCTTTGCCCTGCACCCCCTACTTTATTATTCTCACTCTGAGATCACACTACATTGGGGAAAAGGGAATTTTCCCTTACCCACACTGTAGTCCAATCTATGAAACAGGCACGCATACACAGAAGCGCTTGTCGATGTTAAACGCTTTCATATATGTGTGTTCAATGTTTTGTGATTCGGGCATATGCTAGTCGAGCATGTGTCCGGATCCCAAATATACATATATATATATATATATTTTTATATATATATATATATATATATATATATATATATATATATATATATATGTATGTAGATGTGTGTATTACATGTACATACATATATATAATGAGTCTACCTGTAATAACCAAAAGTACACTTACCCAAAACTCTAAATGCCAAGATGACCTCACCTAAACCACTAATCAGCAAAGCTACACAACACCGCACTTTTGAATAGGGAAACTAACAACTTGGAAACCAGCGAAAAATAACACGGATACAAACTAAACCTGTCCAAGTGGGGGGCTTTGCTCCCCACACCCCCCCCCCTAACTAAATATACCAACTCCAAGATTGCACCACACTAGGGAAAAGGGCAAAGTTCACCCTGGTAGCAAGTGGTTATTTTCCCTATTCAGAAGTGCAGTTTTCATCGCTTCTGTGATTAGAGGTTTAGATGAAGTCATCTCAGCAATTAGAGTTTCAGGTAAGTGTACTTTCAGTTATTACAGGTAGACTCATACATACATATGTGTGTGTGTGTGTGTGCATGTACATATATATATATATATATATATATATATATATATATATATATATATATATATATATATATACACACACACACACACACACACACACACACATATATATATATATATATATATATATATGCACATATATACAGCAGAGCTGTAGCTGATGGGGTGGGGGCATGAGGATCCTGTGGGGCATGCTTACTCTGCTGTGCTGTGGAAAAAACAAAAAATAAAAAAAATAAAAAAAATAAAAAAGTGAGAGAAAAGGGTTGGGGTGAGAGATAAAAAAGTGAGAACATTAATAACTTCATTTGTGACATACAAAGCATTGATACAAGTATTTGACTCTATTCTGTTATTTTTACTTTTAACACCATAAACTCCTAACAAGTTTCTTCCTTACTTTTAAGACTACCCACTTCATAACAGAGGTACACTATAGTGCATATTGCAGCCACCAATCCTTGACGTGTGCTTAATTGCACATATGTATGTTTCAATTATACTGATTACAGTTTACAGATGGTCATTTGTGCCACTGATGTAGAGATATGAAGTTACATTCCAATAATGGTGAAATCCTAACAGTATTGTATATTTGGGAAGTGTGATTTTTGAACCCACAACCAATGACTACTCTCAAATACTTTACTGTTCTTTTTTTGTCCTATAGACTACTGTATGCATACTTTCCTTTTACAGTTTAGAGATGCATGTTCAATGTTATTTCTGAATATGGCAAAAATTGCTTTGTGCTACAGACTATAATTTCTTTTACAGTTGGGATATGCATCCTCAGTTTGATACAACTGTATTAAATACCAGCTAAGCTTTTCTTAACTTTTAATAGTATAAAATTACTATACAAATTATTGTTATTATTAAAATACTATTTAGACAGTACTGTTCTGATGCATCCTTATTAAATGCGTGGCATGGGACCTAACATTCGAGGCTCGATCTGCTGCAGCTGTGGAAAAAACAGAACAAAACACCCTTATGAATACTAATCTTGACTATATTCAGGTTTTAACTCTTAGAATTACTTACTGAAACTGATACTTACACATCTGTAGGATGCCCCCTGTATGAAATTCTCCAATCTAGTGGTCGAGGGTATCCCGTCTCCCCCTCTGGAGGTCATCAAAGTGATGCCTGCATAGCTCACCAGTGCAGGGGATACCTGTAGCGCTGGCTAAAGCCCTGGCAATACTATTCCAGGATTCAGATGTATATTCTGAGCCTGAATATTCCTGCTGCAGTACCCGGGGCCCATGCTGCTTAACTAAGAGTCCATCCCCACCTCTGCTCCCAAAAGTGCACACCCTCTCCAGCATCTCCTGACATATCTACCATAGCTCATGCTCAATGTATAATGAACATTTGCCACCAATTGCATTTTATATGCTGATGTTTTCCCACCTATTGCATATCTTGTGCTTACTGAGAGTGCACACATTTTGGTTTTGCAGCATATGAAAATGTTGCGCATCACTTACCATTGTGCAAGCAGGTAGGCGAGGATGCCAACTGCCGGGCATTGTGTTTGAGAAAAAGATATTAAAAAAAAAAAAAAAAAAAAAAAAAAATATATATATATTTTTGAAAACATCGAAATTCTAAACCATTGAAATTCATATGGTCGAGACCATATCATCGAGTGTTTAAAAAAGGTAAGTAAAAAAGGGAAAAAGCTAGTGTTTCTGCAGGGCAACAAGGTGCCCTGCACACTGTGTCTGTGAATGTGCCATCTCTGTGATGGCACTGCAGACAGGGTACGGAAAATCTCCCATTTAGTGCTTCTGCATATAGTGCTAAAATGGAGATTTCCCTTTACCCCACTGTAGTGCAATCTCGGAGTTGGTCTATTAAAGTAGGGGAGGTGTGGGGGGTGCAGAGGGGCGTAGCCCCCCTGCATAAAATAGCTTTTAGAGGTTTTTTTTCTTTTTTTTTATGTTCTCTTTGAATCTTCGATGGTTTGAAACTCAATGTTCTGGTCTTGATGATCAGAATTTCGATGTTTCAAGCTTTCGATGATTGAAAGTGGAACTATATATATATATGTGTGTGTGTGTGTGTGTGTGTGTGTGTGTGTGTGTGTATATATATATATATATATATATATATATATATATATATATATATACTCACACACATATACAGACATATATATTTATTTATATATCTGCATACACAGTCTGTAGCTCTGACATCTTTGTGAGTTATGGGTATAGTAAATTTCATTGGGTGAGAGTTACACTCTGAATCCCTGGTCCTTCTTATTTATTTATTTTTTTGGTATAGTAAGATGATCACTGCAGGATGATGACACTTTCCTCGTAGAAGAATCTCAGCTGCCAATGTGTGGCAGTTATGAAGCATGTGTTACCTGACTGTGACACCAGCAAATGAGGTTAGCTAATGAGCCTAGTATTCTGGAGTACTGGTTGGGGTGGGAACAATGAGTGCTTCCAGTGTTTTTTCTTCTCATATTGGAGGAATGTGTTTCAGTTATATTTGCAGTGACTGCCAGCTGTGACAGGGAGATTGCTACAGTGTGCTCTGCTAGCTGAAGGAGAGGCAGCAAGATGGAGAGAGAGACAGAGAGAGAGGGAGAGAGACTGAGAGCAGAGGGGTACCTTGCATCATGCAATCTTTGGAGGGATTGCAAGTTTTTTTTAAGCTGTAAATGTTCTTCATGAGGACCACTGCTGCAGTAGCCTAAGCTATAGTGGTTATATCCTGCATAGTATATATCAGCCAGCCAGCTTTCACATGTCCAGACAGTTAGTCAGCTTGAGCTAAGCTGACTAAAAGTCAGGTTTGGGCACAAAGCCGTTCAGAGTTTTCCTGCTGCCAAAGAAAACACTCCTCTACAGACTTTCAAGGACTGACAGTCAGCTAACACCATTCCATTGTTGGGCTGATCATTTACTTTCAGGGGAAGAAACTTCCATTTTACTTTTTATGACAGAAAACATATCTGTAAAAGTAAGGTAGGAGAAAATATTTTAAATGTCTATCACTTTACTTTTGAAGACTTAAATAGGAGTGTTACTTTTAAACTTTTGTGGTAAAAAAGTTGTCAAAACTAACTTTAAGTGATTTTTCTGTGGTAAAAGCTGTGTTATTTTACTTTTGGAGGCAGGAGTAAATGTTTAAAGTGCTTTTTACTGTGTTTTAATGGGGAAATGTTACTTTTTTACAGTATATGTGTTTTACTGACTATTGCTGTCAGGCTTCCCTGGGAATAGGTAGGTAGGTTCTGGGCTAGCTGCCCTTATGGGGCAGTAGCCATTCATGCAACTATTCTCTTTTCATAATTCTTGACAAGCCAATTCTTTGTTTTCAGTAAGTACTGCTTGATTTGTTCCTAACTTTGGAATATCTGCCTAAATAGTTTATCCTTAAAATTTCAGGGTCTACATATTAGTTTCCCCTCAAGTGTTTGTCAGTGCTCTGTATAGACTCAGACAACGAGTGACATTTTTCCTGTAAAAGCACAACTGAAATTTCTCCAATACTTAGTTGCACACAAGACAGCTAGTTTGCAGTGACAAGCACTGTCCCCATAGTTGCAAACTGGATACTCCTGGCAGTGATTGATATTCTCACTCTGTCTAATCAATAAAAAAGGGTCTGTTGCCATGGATATGAACTTTCCTACTGTCTCCGTTACTGTCTTGGTGGACAAGGACATCCTGAGGCAATGCAGAAATTGCCTCATATTTACTGATGACCAGTTAATTATCAAACAAACTGATATGGTATTTGAGAGATGTATTTACACAATGTCACTGGAGACAAAGCTCTTACATAAAAGTACTCCTAATGTCAATAAGGTTGTCAATAGCACACACTGCACCCATCAAGCACAATTCAAAGTAGACATATCAACCCACATATACTGAGTCACTTAACTGTAACCTTCCTAAACCACAAAGACCTTCTAGATGAAGTAGACATAACAAATACCCTCAGCAGCCCCAAATGCGCTCTTTCAAAACAATACGCACATCAACACATAGAGCTACATCTTATGGGACCTCTACCTCTAAACCCATAAGGCAAACCACCACGCAATCCAACATTCTAGTTATTGGAGACTCCATCATGAGACACACTGATTTCCTTCTCACCGGGGTGAGTAAGGAGAAAGTCACAGTCAGTTGCTTATCAGGGGCTAGAATCCACCACATTATGCAGGCATTCAGGTCATTGGACCATAATTACCAATATGACTCAGTCATAGTCCATGTGAGAGTAAATGACCTGAGATGTACCTCTCTAGACTATATGAAGAGAGACATCATGGAGCTCTCAGAATATGTGTCTCAGGCTGGTATGAGCCTACCATTGAGCAGCATTTTACCTTCTCCAAGGATGATGCCACAATACGAACAAAAGATGATTGACTTTAATAATTGGCTTAGTTTCTGGTGTCATTCTAAGGGGGTGCAATATTTGTCAGCATGGAAGGAGATATTCAACAGACCACTCTGCCTTGCCAGGCATGGTCTGCACCTCTCCCCTCTAGGTTTTCAAATATTAGCTAAAACATTGTCTTCCCCCATAGTGCCTTTTTTAGGCAATGCCAAACTGAAAGTACTTCTGACACAGCAAATCAAAACCAAGAAAATCTAAAGGTATTACTGCTCAATGCTAGGACTCTAAACAAAAAACTCCACTCTCTAGAAGCTGTCTTTACCCTAGAGAATGCTGATATCTGTGCGGTCACTGAGACATAGTTTAAAGCTGTGGAGAGCACACTGACACTGCTAGGTTATAATGCCTTCCATACATTTAGGCCAGGTACTTCACAGGCAAGGTCAACAGTGGAGGTGTCTCTATTTACTTCAAAGATCAAGGCTGGTCAAACAGGACAATGCACTTGAGCTGCTCCATGTTCAAATTACCATAGACAAAATCCAGTACCAGTTCCTTACAAGTTATAGGTCCCCATCTATGACCCAGGAAACCCATACCATGTATTTAAACTTATTAGAAACACTAACCATCCAATTACCCCACTATTAACTGGGAATCCTGTATGACACCAAACATACATGCACAGAGATCCCTGGATTTTGTACATACAAACTCACAAACTCCCTGGAGCAGGTAGTGAATACATCAACCAGGGCTGCAACCATATTGGATCTGGTCCTCACTAATATGGGAGAGTGCTGCACACCACCTACTGTAATGCCTTCCCTGGTAAGGTCAGACCACAAAATGGTCTCCTTTGAAGTAAAAATAAAACCTGGACCCCCAGCTAATTCTGGAATATTCAGAAACTATTCTAAGGCTAACCTCCTGCTGTTAAGTGAGAACCTGGCAAAATTTCAAGCCTAAATAAACCCTGAGAACACTGCTGCCTATGCAAAACTGTTCACAGAAACCCCATACAAGGATGTTAATAGCTGCATAGAGGCAGCTGTACCCACCAGGAAGAAGTACAGAACTAACTCAAAAAACAAGCCACCTTGGTGGAATCACAAAATTAATAGGCTGTATAACAGGAGGAAGAAAATCATGGGAAAAATTATGAGGTGCAGCACCTAGCAGGATAAAAGCACTCTCATTTTCTTCTTCTTCTTCTACGGCTTTTCCCAGTTAAGGGTTGCCACAGCGGATAAAAGCACTCTCATCAAACTAAACAAATACCTCAGATGGCAAATAAAGTCTACCAAAGCCAAATTTGAGGTAAGTTTGAATGGAAACTGAAGCAGGTTGTCTTCCAAGAATAATCCAGCTGTCTTCCAAGAACAATCCAGATATCTTCCAAGAATAATCCAGTTATAGGAAACACATGAACTATATCTATTTGCCATCACTCACAACAATCAGTTCGCAAATATCTGCTCCAGGACTCCATGCAAGAAGGCCTGGAAGACAGATGCATTTTCTTTTCATTGGACAGGAATGTTCCTGCATGCTTTTATACCCTTTCTACTAATATCTAGGGTCTATCTGAAGATTCGGAAGGAATCCATAAAGATCATTGTGGTGACTCTCTTCTGGCTCAGACAACGGTGGTCCTCCCTTCTTTCAGAAATGGCCAGGGGCAATTATGGCAAGCTTTCTCACAGACTGGATTTACTCACATAAGTCCATGCGATGAATCCCAAACCCAAACGACTACAATTGACTACCTGGATGATAGAATTTTAATACTTTTTAGGAACCTTTTTTCTGTGCTTTCTTTGAGATTGCGGACATATGTGAAGAAGGCCTTATGATTGTCTCTAGTAGGTGTGGCCAATTTGGACTCAAAGTTGGCTTTAGAGGATTTCAATGGTGCTCTTATTTGCTTGTTCAGGCTAAGGAGACAGTGCTTCCAATTGGGCACCTGCTCCTTCTTTGTCCTGGACAGCATTTTTTTCCTTTTGTTATATAGTTTATTTATTGCAGATGTCCACCAGACAGGTTTACTCTTCCTTGCTGAGGATGATTTTGTCCTGTCAGATATTCCTGATTCCATGCATCTATATAAATGCTTGTATAGTACTTTAGTGTAGATTTGGGCATTGGTGCCAGTTCTTGCAGCGGGGGGAGAGGGCTGTGAAGCTGTTTATACCATCCCTCATGAGGTTATAATCAGCTTTGGAGAAGTTGTTTTGTTTAACCCTAGCTAGAGGGTGGTCAGGGGAGATGGTGACTTTGAAATTGACTGCTTTATGGTTGGATCTTACCAGGGAGGATGATACCATAGGGGTGCTGCAGTGGTTACTCATGTAGGTTAATACCAAGTCCAAAATAATATCACCTCTTGTGGGGGTATCGACTAGCTGTTCCAAGGCATTTGCACTAATAAAAATTGAGGAATCTCTGGGCATTTGTGTTCTGGCATGAGTAGTTTTTCCAATCTATGGTTTGGTAATGAAAGTCACCCAGGATCAGGTTAAAGGGTTGAATCTTGATAGATTTGAAGAGGTCAAGATAGGTGGAGTGGGCATCTTGAGTCAAATTTGGGGGCCTGTAGCTAGCTATAATTTGAATAGGGATCCTGTCAATGGTTAACGGCACCTGGAGTGTCTCCTGTGTGTCATACTGTTTGACCACCTTGGAGGTGTGTGTGTCTTTAATATATATTGAAACTCCACCTCCTTTGGCTTTGCTGCCCACATTTTGGGGTCTGAATGTATGACAGGATGAGTAACCAGGTAAGGCTGGGGTGCTCTCTGCAGCTTTGAATCAGGTTTCTGTGACTGCACAAATGTCAGCATCTTCCAGGGTTAAGAATGCTTGCAATGAGTTCAGTTTCATGTTTAGTCTCCCAGTGTTTAGCAGCATGACCTTTAATTTGCATTTTGTTGAATTTTTATGTTGGTAGTATCGACCTCATGACTCTTCCTAAAAAAGGCACTATGGGGGAGACAAGGGCCTTTGCCAGAAGCCTGAAGCCCAAGTGAGACAGATGCAGGCCATCTCTAGCAAAGCTTTGTGGTCTGTCGATCATATCTTCCCAGGCTGTCAGGCACTGGTGCCCCATGGAATGACACTAGAAACTAAGCCAATTGTTAAAGTCAATCATTTTCTGTTTGTATTGAGGTATCATTTTAGGTGATGGTAGAATGCTGCTTAAGGATAGGGACATACCTGCTTGGGACACATATTCAGCGAGCTCAATCATGTCTCTCTTCATATAGTCTAGGGAGGTACATCTCAAGTTGTTCACGCCAACATGGACTATGACAGAGTCATAACAGTACCTGTTGTTGAGAGACTTGAGTGTGTGTGTGTGATATGGTGGATTCTGGCACTTGACAAACAACTAACCATGACTTTCTCCTTATCCAGCATGGAGAGAGGCACATGTGTGTCTCACAATGGAGTTTTCTATGACTAATATGTTGGGTTTATGGTTAGGCCTTAGTGGTTCGAGACACTGGTGTGTGGACTATGCATAGTATGTGGTGCGGAGGGTTGTGGAGTTCTCATGTGTTTTTGCCTCTGAGATCTCCTTTGTTTGGGTTTGTTTTTGTTGAGAACCTCCACATATGTGTGTGTGTTGTGTAGTTGTGAGTGGTGGTTGAGGTGTAGTAATTGCATTGACAACCTTCTCAGTGCCAGATATACTAGCTTCTTTATGTAATTGCATCTCTCACAAATTGTGTTCCTAGGTGGTAGTAGTAGATGATTGTCCATGTATACGAGGCAGTTGCTACACTGTCTCAGGATGCCCATATCAACCAGAAACTGTAGGAAATTGTCCATCCATATTTGTCAGGGAGAGAGGCCAGGGAGAGCTAAGGGGTAGGCCTAATGCCCAAGTGCTTAAACCAAAACTAAGATGCTTAGACTAGCACTTAAAATTTAAACAGGCTAAAAACAAGCATTAACAAATGCAGTAGAGAAGATGCAATTGAACACTTTAGAGGACAAGTAGCAGAAAAGCTAAGATGAAGTAATGGAGTAGGAAGAGGAAACACAAATACTGTAAAAGCAGCTGAATAAAGTTTTTTTTTACTCATAGCAGTATGGAGAGAAAGACATATCACAGGTGATTGGAGAATAAGTATACAAGTACCAGTGTTCAAGAACAAAGGGGACATTCACATCACAACTGCGGGCAGTACAGAGGTATCAAACTCATGTCACTTTGCATGAAAGTTCTAGAGAGGATGATTGATAAATGGATACACAGCATAGTAGAAAGTAAGACAGGAGATGAGCAGTGCGGATTCAGATCATGATGCAGCACAACTGACCCAATGTTTGCAGTGAGACAGATACTTGAGAAGAGGCTAGAAATGAAGAAAGAGTCCATCTGGACAATCCTAAACTTGGGTAAAGTTGATTTGGGTAGTCCTGCAGTGGTTCAAAGTCCCAGAAACATTGGTAGAATTAGTGCAAGCTATGTATATGGATCCAAATGACTCAATACAAATAGTGCTTGGCTTCACAGAGAGTTCCCCAATGAGAGTGGGTGTGCATCAGGGTTGAGCTCTGAGCCTACTGCTGTTCATACTGGTGATAGACTGCATTAGCAAGCAAGTTGGAGGGAACAGATCAAGAAAGGTGCTGCATGCTAGACAGGGGTCCAGGGAAGTAAATAGTGTGGGAAGAAATAGCCAGGGAATTGTTATGGCTAGGCTTGTATAGGCCCTAGGGCTGATAGCCTAGTACCAACCTATGAACCTATGAACCTATGCAGTTGATGTGACATTATAGGTAGATTCTGAGCAAGAACTTCAGCAAAGGATAGGGAAATGGAATACAAAACTGAAGGCACATGAGGTGAAACTGAGTACAGATAAGACAGTTGTAATGGCAGCAAATGGAGAAAATCAGAAGAAGATGAGACTTGAGACAGAAGGGAAAATAGTGGAACAGGTTAACAGCTTCAAGTATCTCAGAGGGGAGGTTGAGGAGAAGGGAAGTTTGAATGAAGAAGTCAAAGCAAGAATGTCAGGTATAGTGTATGACAGAAGAATGGCAAAGAAGCTGAAAAGTAAGGTGCACAAAACAGTGGTGCAACCATGACCACTGTACGGTACAGAAACCTGGGCAGTTAAGACAGAGCAATTGAGGAAGACAGAACTGATGGAGATGAAGTGCTGAGACTGGTGGTTGGATGCACATTGTGGGACTGATGAAGAAATGATGACATAAGAGCAGAAGCCAAGGTAGCTGAAATTGCAGAAAAGGCCAAAGAGAACAGATTATGATGATTCTGGCACATGTACAGAAAAGCAGAAGACAATCTGGTGAAGAAGATTAGGGAGAGATAAGAAGAAGGGAAGATGAAATGAGGGAATTCAGCAAGACCTGTGACAGTCAGGGATGAGTGTCAAAGAAGAAAGGAGAATGGCATTGAATAAAGATAGATGGTGACAGCTGATATGACAACCCTACCCCATGTAGAAAATAGAAAAAAGGGGGCTAATGATGATGGATTCTAGAAGCAGCAACTTGGTCCTCTGCATACTTTTACTAAGAATTATAAACTAGATTCCTTTTTCAGGTCTAGGACAGGCTTTGATAAGACCATTGCTATAGGGGATCCTGGACTCTCATCCTTTCACTTCCCAGTCATTTTATGCTATGATAATCTATCTACTGCATCAGTTTGTAGGTTCGTAGATGAGTAGTAGGCTAATGGCCCTGGAGCCAATACAAGCCTAGCCCAAGAATATTTCCAGTCATCCTGTTGTCAGATGTTAGTTCCTTGTGCCCCTATCAAGCAAGGCTGTTGAAGTGATCCCCGGGGTGAATTTCCTGTTACTCATCCACTCGTCAAGATTTTTGTTGAAGAGGGCTAGTGAAGTGCTCTGATTGACATGAATGGGGAGTTTAGTCCAGAGTATGGGAAGTCTCTGGGTTAGGAACCTGTCCCTCCAGAAGGTTCTGTTTATTTTGGCGATGAGGTTGAAGTCTTTGGAGTGTGTGGTGTGGAGGGATTGAGACTTTTTCAGATGAAGCATGTCTAGCAATACTGGGTCAGACATGGCTTTGTATTTCAAGCTGTTGCAAGTTGTAGTTTTTTGAGTTGGAGTTTTTTGAGTCTGTCTGTATAGGGCATGTCTTTGTGAGGAATATTTGTGGTGTCTCCAGTTGTTAAAGGTGTCTAGTGAGATATATGTCAAATGGGGCATTGTACTCTATAATGGGTCTAATGAGGGATGAGTAGAGAGGGATTATGACTTCTTTCTTCCTGGATGAGAAACCTTTTGTAACGAGGTGTGCCACAAAGCAGGACTTTCTAATGACAGTGGCAACATGGTTGTTGAAGGAGAGGTTGCTATCTACCTGTGTCCCTAGAGCTGTTATCACACCTTGGAAGTTAAGTGGGCTACAGTCGATGTTGTAGTTCCGTGTTTTTCCTGAACAGAATGACGATGCACTTTTTAGCATTGAGCTTAAGACCATGGTTCTGGCACCAGTTGTTGGTCTCTGTGAGGCCTTTTTGTAGGATGTCTACGTCAGCTTGAGAATCAATAATAGCTCCCAGTTTGCAGTCATCCATGAATTTGGTTAACCAGAGTCCCTTGGTGTTGGGCTGAACTTCAGATAAGTAGATGCCAAACAGGAGAGGATCCAGAACAGACCCCTGTGGGACTCCACTTGTAACTGCCCAGTAGTCAGATTTGGAGTCTGCTACTTTCACTGTGTGGGTTCTGTCCGTGAGCCAGTTGGCAAGCCATCTTATGATGTAGGAGTTAATGCCTATGTTAGTGAGTCTATCAATGATCCCTGAGTGGGGGATGGTGTCAAAGGTGTTGGCTAGATTGAGGTAGGCTGTATGGACTACCTTGCCTTCATCAACTGCTTTGGTGACAGATTTGAAGAAGTCTATCAGGTTGAGCAGACATGATCTGCCCTTCATAAACCCAAACTGCGAGGGGTCCAGGGTTTGAAAGTTCCCTATATCCCTATTTATAAGGTCCATAATGATGCGCTCCATGGCCTTATAGATCAGGCTTGTCAGGCTGATAGGGCGGTAGTTTCCAGGGTCAGTAGTCCTTTCCCTTTCTGGAGTGGAATAACTGTAGTGGTGCACCATTCACTGGCAACAAAGCCTGAAGTGAGGCTGTGGTTGAACAAGGCACTCAGGTGTGGTGCCAGTTTCCTTTGTAATGATCCTTTGCAGTGATCCTTATGATATGCATAGTACAGTTGTGTAAGAAAGTTTACCATAACAGTAGATGTTTGAATGATCACTGCTACAGTAGCTGCTCCCTGCCTTCACCACCCTTTATTTTTGTATGTTTTGTATGCCAGGTTGTGGACTTTTATTGTTATATCCATAGCATTGTCCTCTCAGGGCTTTAGCCTCCTTCTCTTTTTCTGTTGGTATGAAAGCTCTGAAGGGTTTGGCACCCAAACTTTACTTTTGGTCAGCTTAGCTCAAGCTGACTAATGGTTTGAATGTGTGGTAGGTGCCCTGAAGGCTTTGGAAGCTGGCCGGCTGTTATATCCTTAATAGGATATAACTCATATAGCTTAGGCTAATGCAGCAGCAATCATTTGAGCATCTACTGTTCTGGTAAATATATTTACACATCTGTACCTTTTTTTATAAAAAAAAATATATAAATGGCAAGATATTACCCAGACAAAGAAAAATGATGGAGAATTTTTCAACCTTAAACTACACCACAGGCTGCTAGTAACACTGAAAAAATCATCAGCAAAGATGATGCAATTGGCAAACATACCTTAGTCTTATAAAACTGTATCAAAATCTGCAGAGTTATATTAAAATTATGATAGTATTCTAAATAAAATTATTCAAGAGCAGAGTAGTATGTATAACAGCCTAAATCCAAAGCGTGTGTCTGTGCAGCTAACCCAAGACCAACAAACCAAAAAAAAGATAAGCTCACTTAATGTTAAATTCAGGCATCTTCCCAAGACAGCACGTACTTAACAACTGTTTTAGCTGTACTGACTCTTTTTAATAGTAATAAAACCAGCCAGTAAGTCTTTTCTAAAGTAATTATTTATTCCAAAACAGGTTAAGTACTTCTGTCCTCTTAAATACCAGGGCTTCTTCAGAACCCTGTATCAAGTTTACATCACATTTTTATATTAAATTAAATCTGTCATGTGTTTAAGTCCTCCAATCCCATATGAATAAATCTATTTATTTATTTAAACACACTCTCGATTATGGAAATTTTACAAGCTTAAGTTTGGGATTTTAGAAACTGTACCACACAATGAAAGAGGAGGAAATTGGGAAGTTTTTTTTAGACTATGGAGATTTAATGTGACAGTTGAAGCTTAAAAGTTACCCTGGTTCAGATGAACAAATTTCCATAGTTCCAGCATTTAAAATAACTGCATTGAAGTTATAAAAAGGAAGGAATTTGTTTTTACTTATGTTTTTAATAGTAAAACCTTGAACAATATGCCAACGGCCCCACTTTATTCTGTGCAGCTCCCTCTCTTTAAATTCTTCAAGAAAAAACACAGGAAGCCTTCAACACCATAGAAAACTGGCTGTCAAATTCCCAGCTTAATCTAAATCCTAAAAAAAACAACTCATGTTATTCTTTCCCTCCAAGGCTACTGAGCCCACCCCAACTTTTAAAATATCCTCTAAGGACAACACCCTCATTGCCCCTGTGGCACATACCAAGCTACTAGGTATAATCATTGACCAAAATTTGAAATTCGGCAAACATATATCCCAGACCGTAACTAAAGTTCATAAAAAACTTGACATCCTTTATTGATGTAAAAACTACCTGACTACTGATAGTAAAGTCACCATAGCTAGAACACACCTACTCTCAACCTATTATATTCATTTCCTGTTCTAATCAACCTAAACAAGGTGACTTAAATAAATTAACCATCTGCTAAAACAAAATAGCAAAATTTGCAACCAGTTTCTCCTACCAATCCCATTACTGTCAAGCCCGTAAACAACTAGGCTGGCTGGAATTACCTAACTTATTAAAGATTAACCAACTTACCATGGTACACCAAATAGTCTACCACCCCAATAAAACACCAGTTCTAACAGGCATACTCAGTCTTTACAACAGCATCCACCAACTAAGCTCCACAAACAAAATGCTGCTAGAAATATCTAAAAACAGATATATGTCTGATGACTCCCTTTACTCAAGTGCAACTGCCAAAACCTGGAACTCCTTCCCCAGTGAAATCAGAATGCAAAATAACAAAATTAACTTCAAAAGTCAGCTCAAGTCCTACCTATTCAATACTTGGTTATGCAACTGTCAGGACCCAGACTAACCTAATAGTTATATAAATCTTTCTAATTATTAACTGCAATTGGTCCATTAAGTGGTAAATTCTACCATGTCAACATCCATGATACTTCAAAATGTTTCACTCTCTCACACTACTCTCTATGTATTTTTCAATTGTTTTTAAAAGGACTATGATCTATATTTTTGTACAGATTTTTTTTGTAATTTGTTTGTACTAAGATTATTTTACACATCTTTCTGTGTTGAATATTCAAGAGAATTACTATTATGATGTACTATGTGGAGCTTTTCTCCCCAGACATCTGCTGAAAATGGCCAGTCTCTGTCCAGTCAGACTTTCCTGGTAAACAAAAATAAAATAAAATAAATAAATAAATAAATAAATAAATAAAACAATGTAAGCATTAGTCATTTAAACAAAGGTATTTAACACTAATAATTATTAAACTGGTTACTAAAGAACTGTTATTTAATGTCATTTATACAATTAATGAAGTGATTTATTGTAATGCAATGCGATTGGATTACTTAAAACACATGACAGATTTAATCTAAAATAAAAATGTGATCTAAACTTGATACAGGGTTCTGAAGAAGTCATGATATTTAAGAGGATGAAAGCACTTAACTGATTTATTGTAATGAAATGTGATTGGAGGACTTAAAACACATGACAGATTTAATTAAATATAAAAATGTGATGTAAACTTGATACGGGGTTCTGAAGAAGTCATAGTATTTAAGAGGATGAAAGCACTTAACCCATTTTGGAATAAAATAATTATTTTAGACAAGATTCACTGTCTGATTTATAACTATTAAAATAGTCACTACAGCTATAGCAGTGGTTAAGTATGTGCTGTTTTGGGAAGGTACCTGGATTTAACACTACATGATCTTGTCTTCTTTTTTGGAGTATAACTCCCTAACAAATAATCATGTCAGACCTTTCTATTTGTATATTATAATGTGTCCAGAAAATTACAGATATGTAAACTTCCTAGTTAGGTAACACTTCTAGAAGGGAAAAAAGACTAATGTTGAAATTCAGAAAATGTATACATTTTCTTTTCCTTGGACATGAAAGTTCCTGAGAAAATGACAAAGGGGCCAGTAGTAGCTAAAGCAATGTTAGTCAGGTTGTGAGAACAGTGAGAAGCAGGACCTTAAGATCTATAGGCTTAAATGACATTCTGTAGAGTTTGTAGCCCTTCTACAGCAAAAGCCTTTATATGTAACATCTGTACTTTTGTCACTCAGAAGGAAGAGATCTAATGTGGGATCTGTGCTTTTAGTTTCTGAGGAACCAATAAATAGGATCATG
Organism: Protopterus annectens; assembly: GCF_019279795.1. Classification (NCBI taxonomy): domain Eukaryota; kingdom Metazoa; phylum Chordata; order Ceratodontiformes; family Protopteridae; genus Protopterus; species Protopterus annectens. The sequence goes on along the minus strand of NC_056730.1, from coordinate 545,455,939 downwards.
AGATGTTAACCCAGATGAGCACTCAGTCTCATGTAAGGGATAGGGATGGAGGCCTAGGCCTAATGGACACAGTTATGGTGTTATGGGGATTGATTGAGAGAGCACCAGTGAAGCAAGCTCCAAATATTGCTCCAAACCTGAGATGTTGTTGATAATTCTGCAGTTGTGATAAAGTATACCATTCAGTTTCCCATATCTCCACCATATACAGGGAATATCAGAATTGATCCTATGCTACCTATTTGGAGTTAAGTAGCACTTCTGAAAGATTTTCTGTTGTGGACTAAGCATTCATTCAGTGCTTCCCAGCTGCCTTTGAATCCTTGCAAGCCTCCTCTCATTGAACAAGAGTTAAGCCCTCAGGTACTTCTTTATCCTAGCTGTTTGTTGCATAGAAAATACTGGAGAGGATGTAGGTAATAAAAAGGTTGCATATAAAACTGATTAGGCTTTCATAAATATCCAGCCATAGAGTTAAAGAGGGAGAAACTTTTATTAACTGCCTTCAGCCACATAGCAATATAGATAGTTACTTCCCTGACTCCTCTGGATTTGGGATAGCTTTGTACTGAATGTTTCATATGGCAAGGCACTAGAAGGTCTGAAGTTAAAAATCATTAAAATATAGAGCATGATTGTGGGAGTTCCAACACAGCTTCAGATTGGGCTAGGATCAAAGTAAGCATGATAGAAGGAACTTAACTGTACCTTGTATCTGGAAATTCTGGAAATGGAATGCCAGATGAGAGTCAGGCAACTCCAAATAATGGACTCTACAGGATAAACCCAATTGTGATGCAATAAAACAGCTTTGAATGCATGTTTTAATTTTTGCTTTAATCCTCCTCTAATAATAAAACTTCTGCCTTGGCCATAAATCTATTTGTTCTCCAGGAGTGAGAGGTATAATGCTCTACATTGTCTGCTGGATTGCTAATTGTCTCTCTAACACATCCCAGGTTATGAAAATGGTTGGTACCCTCTCTAAACGTAAAATGGTAACTGGCATGGTATCACAGGTATCAGTGCTGGGGCCTCTCCTGTTGGGCATTTATTTTGCAAACATCTGAGCCAATATCCTAGAAGTGAAGTTGACCAAGTTTGCTGATGACTGCAAGCCAGGCCCTATTTTTCACTCATCCTCCTAAACTGTTCCAACAAAGGCTGGAATATGCACATACCTGGTGTACTGAAATCATCTGAAGCTAAATGCAAAAAAAAAAAAAAAAAAATGCAGCATAATAAAATTAAGAAGAAAAAACTACTCCCACCTCATATAGGTGGTACTCCTCTTCAGGCAGATTCAGCCACAAATTACTTTGGTAGTTATATGGACTGCTCTCTCTCTCTCTCGCTCTCTCTTTAATTCAATCATCATGTTTCACCATACAAAGGAAATCCTTCTATCTGGCCCAATTAATTTCTAAGGGAATATTTTCAAGATCTAAAGAAGTCATCTCATCCCTGTAGTCTTTCCTTATCAGACCCATCACTAAATACAGTGCCTCCTTTGGTATGTACAAATCCAAGCATATAGCTCAACTGGAAAGGACCCAATGAATTGTAACCAAGGAAATTAAAGGACTTAAATTCTTTAACTATCCAATACAGTCAGTAGCTTGCCCATTGCTCTAACGTGACTTGTGTCTTGCTTATCAAGCCATGAAAGCTTTACATGGTCTCCTATTTCTTCAGAAAACTAGTGGAGTCTACAAATACTGCTACACAAAGAAATAAACATGACTCTTTGGAGGGACAGGTTCCTAAATCAATGTATTCCAGGCCTATGTAGTTACATCAATTTATACCAGGGCTATCACATGCATCACTGCTCAGTTTGAGGGGTGACAACTATTAAGTGATGGTAAATGGTGGGAAGGAATTTTAAGTGTGTCTACTTAAAGGTTTATATGGCCAGGCATCTTACAGCTCCTGTGACTACTTGTCTAGTATTGTCACTATGTTCCAATGTTCTCCTAAAGGCAAGCATTGAATGTACTGTGAACAGTGTCATCATCTATGCAGGCAATCAGGGATTTTACTTTCAGCATTGATGTTACACCATGAAAATCCAGTTAGCATTTCCAGGGCAGTATGCAATGGGCATAGTGGTGAGTTGTCACTCACCTTCACAAATGATATATGCCCACAAACAACCCCATCCACAAGAACAAGTACCACCATGGGTTCTCTACTGTCTACTGAGGAACTGATGTATAGTGCACATTCCTGGAAACCCCCACTTCTACCCAGGACAGATGAACGGACAAATAAATAAAATACCGTAGAGATATAGGGTTATTATGCAGGGCCTTCCCCAACACTGGAATAGACTTCCACTGCAAATCAAGCAATGTCTATTAATTTTCTTCCTTCAAGCAGGAAGTGGCTGATTGGCTGGGTATTCATAAATTTGCCCCTGACTTGAATGTCCTAGCTCTCCTTGAAAAAAGATGCTCAGTCTAAGTGTGGGTAATGGCAAGGCATAAACGTTCACAATACTCAGTTACTTTGTATTTCCTTTCACAGAGCCCTTCTCTGTTCCAGCACTGGGGCTACTACTTGAATCCCAGTCATCTGGATCATAGTCAGGGCTTTATACCTGTACACAATTTTATTTTTATTTATTTTACATTTAGTTGACTAGCTACTTTTAACTCCAGTGTATCAGTAATCATGTTTAGAAATGGTGTAAAATAACTGGTGAAAGTCTATAAAAAATGGTGAGAGGTCCATGACTGTTAATGGTTGCTAAAATCTTACTCTGTATGACAGTAGCATCTAGAGTACCTTGTTATTTGGTAATAAGCTTAAAGGATTGTAGTTCAGCTGAGGCAGGCTGTACCCCAAATAATGAGGTATATAGAGTGAAGTGAAATTTATAGAAATTGGTTAGCACTGAGTCTGCCTCACATATGTAAGGACTCTTTTACTCTTATGCAACATAGCTGCCATTCTCAAGGTATGGCTAGCTTAGAAGTTAGATGATAAGCAATTAATCTTATCTGCTCCCAGCACTTTGATAAGAACCCTGCAAGAGGACCACAACAAGCCCTACTTTTTTCTTGAAAATTCTTCTGTTTCTTAATATGTTATTTTATACTTCTGATTTGGATATAGGCATCAAGCCAATATTTTAATTTCACAGAGAATTAAGGCAAAACACTATATACATTCTAATACTAACATTGATTAAAAAACAATAAGAAAGGAAGATTAATCAGTTACCTTGGGAAGAAGGGCTCATATATTGAGGGATACTGGAGACTAGATTTTAGAAGATGACATTAGTTCAAACCCTTAATCATTTAGTTAAAGGAGACCCTAAACACATACCTAACCCATACTGCATGGTCCAGGGGCACAATTTACCCAATACAGTATGTCTAGATTGGGGGACTGCTGCAGCCAGTTCTAGCTCCTTGATGCCATTCATTGTCTTGATTAACTCTGTAAACTGGGGAAAGTTATTGGAATTCCAAAGACTAGTGCAAACTTTCTTTGCAACCAGCATAAGCAGCAGTAGCAGTCATCTATCTTGAGGAGGAAGATATGCCCCTGTAATCTGCCCAATTAATAGCAGAGATCTAAGAAGAACAAGTTGGGATGAAAGTAAGTTTTTGCAGGCCCCTTGCAACCTCCACTTAAAACACTCAAAATAAGGCTCTCTCCAAAAATATGTATCCAGCCACCTAGAGTGACCCCCTGCTATCACCAACAGCTCAAGTTAACCCTCTGAAACATCCTAGCCAATCACACAGAATTGTAACAAAACCTTAAATAGGTATTGCCATCTGGAAAAATCTAAATTTCTGGGATTCAGCAGTAAATATGTGAGACTTCAACAAATTAGCCCAAACTAAGTGTCAAGTGTCAGAATACTTAGCTGTAAATCCCTTCTGGTGCATCATTATCTCTGCTATCTGGTATCCACTTAATCATACCTGGATGGTCTCATGGGTGATAGGTACAGAGTGTCATAGTCCTGAGTCAAGGGCTTAAGATTTCATAAACTGTACTGTTAGTAGCTGCTTCTCCAACCACTTGAATAAAATCCTCTAACCATATCATGGTGTTATCATCCAGTAGTGGTTCACAGTAAACCTTCAGACTAGAGTGTAGGAGGTCTCTGGCTTATATAACCTATCCCAACCCCCCCCTCCCAACAGAGTCCAACAATGTGGTTAATTCTGTGAGACACTGAAGGATATTACAAAGTGCCAATGTCCATTTCAGATGCCAATCTAAAAATCTCAGAAATTAATTAACTTTGACCCAAAGACATATTCCTTTAGCCCTGTGAAGCTTCTGATACAACCCCTCACTTCCCCCAAGCTGGTGCAGCAAACATAACTTCTAGTTACTTTTAGAAACAAGAGAGTGCATTCACTGGAATAGCTTTATAGCCTCAGCAATCAGATAAATATCTAGATCCAGGAACCCCAAGCTTATCAAAGTAAGGATGTCCCAAGAAGCAGAAGATTTGGGGCCATCCCAACTAAATATTTGAATTAAAGAAGCAGCTTATACCTTCAGCAGGTAGACTAAGCAACAGTTCTGAACATAGTAAACCACCTATAGGGTGGAACCAGTTTATGGCCTGAATTCTGTGAAGCATATCCAAACTAAATGATTGCATTTCTTAATCAGTTGCAAGACTGTTTTAAGTATCTTAGCAAATGTGTGTTCGGTTGTATCCATCAGGTTAGGGGCTAGCATGCTTCCAAAATAAGACAAAGGTCCAGAATACTCAAAAAAATGAGGGCCTAGAGACTAAGGCATCACTAGACTAACAATTTACAGATATTGCATTAATCTTATATTTATTGATTTTTATAACCAGCTAGATGGTTAAAGTCTTTCCAGCAGCTGAAAAATCAGGGTCATGTCATTATCAAGGTTGAAAGGATATATCAACAAATCATTAAAGTATAATGCTAACTTTCTTACATCAGTACCAAAATTATAACCCATAGGTTCATAGTTTCATAGGTACTAACTAGACTATTGATCCATGAGGATCTTTAGAAGCCTAAGCATACATTTCCATGAAAATGTTAGCTCTTGTATCTTAAGTATGAATATCCCAGAGATGAGCAGAACATTTACATAGTGCCCTTATCCATGAGAGACAAGGGTTCTGGACCAGGGGTGAATGTGTGGTTGTCCATTCATTTGTCCAGTTTATATCTGAATAGTGTAAAAGAAGTAGTTTGTTTTATGTGAACATGAAGATGATTCCAAAGAAATGGTATTCCCATATATATCTATGCCCCAACCTGTTTTATTTATGTTACAAAAGTGATTCAGATCTCTTGAATGGGTATTTATGCCCACATCAAACTTGTGAACATGCAGTAGGTCTGACAGGACAGGGTATGCGAGACAGAGTCTGGGAGCCAACATGACAGCACTGCCTCTGCTGGCTCTGCACTACCTGTGCCCTCAGGTATTACTGCTCCAGAAAATGGTACAGGGATAACCTCTGGGAGCAGTGGTGGAGGTGGCAATTTCATCACTCACAGGGAGATGCCAGGGATGGTGTGAAAGGTTGGGCACCACACCATTGGTGTAGGCCTACCTCAGATGGAGCGGTCTGCTCTCCCTCATGGTCCATAGGAGGAGAAAATTTCAAGCACTCCAACCACCAGCACAGTAAGGAGACAATGATGACAGTCCATTGGGTGAGTACTCAATTCTCACTGTCTCCAAGCTTGATGTCCATAAGCTTGCATTGTCCCCTCCTTTACCTCAATCATGGTGTTCCCCAACCTTTTTTGTGTCCATCACCATCCCTGTCTCTTGTCTTGTTTGTTTGGATTCCATCCTCACTTACCCAACTTACCTGACCCAGACATACCTAAGTCCCTTACCCAGCAGTCCTCTTTTACTGAATTAAAAAAAATGGGCACCGTCCCTCAAAAAAAAAATTGTCCTGTACATAGCTCTCTGATTTGCACACATCTTCTTGAAACACTTGATTCAGTCCAATTGAATATACAACGTGATTACGTTCTTGTCACCCCACCCCCTTTCTCTCTGGAGGTAACAGTCAAAATTCAGCTAATATTCTGCACATACAATCAGTTTTTACTGTTGAAGAAATGGATAGCTATGGTTCTATCCAACCTCCACCTGAACATTCCTGTATAGCTTTCCCTTTATTCTTCCCCCTGCTTGCTCTCCATTTCACCACTTTCCTATCTACCCCATTTTAACACCTATAATCTGGTAAAATAATAGAATCACACACAACGCACATAGGTAACAGAAAAAGCAATGGATCCCTTCACATTTATGCTTGCACAGAGTTTTGGATTGTGCAGAAATTCCAAGTGATGGTAAGCAGAGGCATAATGCAGTGATTATCTCTGTGCAATGCCGCTTAACCTTGCTGCACTATTCAAACACACATGGCAACACATGTACTGTAAAGAATTTATGTAATTGTATTATCACTATTTAAAAGTCTTTAAAATTATTAGATACAGCTGGATTCAAACCCAGTATCATCTTGGCAAAAAAAGAAATGTGTCAGTGCATTTACATCTGCTGCTACAGAGTCAGTTAAGCAGCAGGTGTGTTTCATATATTAAATACTAACTCTCAGACGTTAGCAATGTGGCTCACATTTGTGCATTGCTTAACAATGCACAAACATAGAAAGTATTGGAAATGTGTATCTCGCATGTGCAAACACTTTGCCAACCATTTGGCAAACTAGCTGCTCGCTGTGCTATGGAAAAATAAATATTATTATGTATTATTGATGTTTACTGTCTCACAGCAAGAGATTCTCAGCTGGAGCACCGTCTGTGTGGAGTCTGCATGTCCTCCCCATGGTCGAGTGGCGTTCGAAAGACATGCATGAATGGGCATGCCTTTGTTGAAGGTTGGGTGTCGGGCTAGCACCTTGGCACCATAAAAAATTACTGCCAATCATTAGCGGACCGGAGTTCTGCTGTGGCAAACCCTAACCGAGAAAAGCCGAAAGAAAAACAACAATTGATGTTTACTGTCCATTTCCTGTCTATGACATGAAATTACATGTAGAAACATAACAAACTGAAGGCCATCTCTAACAATATGTCACATATTTACAATTCAGCCATGTGTTACCTCCCCCCAAGCATTGCAAACCTGGTATCTAAGTACTTTTTTCACACATATATCACCTACACTACAAAAATTAATATCAAATGTGTGATATGCAATGCATATCAATCTGTTAACATGCAGAACTAGAACTACTGATCCATACGCCTAAAAAACTTATCTACAAGGCTAGGGAAGGGATCAGCATGGACCTTATCCCCAGGGACATAGATGACCTTCAACACACTTGATCTGACTCATTTTGGTTTTATAAAGGGTAGATCTTGCTTATTAAACCTACTGGACTTCTTTGATAATGACCCAAAGACCTGTATAAGGGATAAGAGGACATACTGCTATGTTGATTTATCCAAGGACTTTGACACTATCCCCTATTCAGACATCATAGAGAAACTCTCCCATCTGGGGATTAAGCCATACTAGATGGATAGCCAACTGGCTCATCCACAGACTGCACACTGTCAAAGTTGGGGATTGCACCTTCCCCACTAGACCACTTACTAGTGAAATACCACAAGGATTTGTGCTGAGCCTTCTACTGTTTGGAAACTATTTCTCTGAAGTCCAGCAAGATGCAAATGGCCTGTGGCTTACCAAGTTTGCAGATGACTGTCAGTTGTATGCAGTCATATAGAGTCCCCCAACTATGTTAACATATTACAGAAGGGGCTGATACAGACAAATGATTGGTGCCAAATTCAAGGACTGAACCTTATAGCGAAAAATGCCTCATTGTCCCCTTTGGCACTGAAGTACCCCTGCTAATTATGATATACATAGCAGGCCTCTAAGCTCAGACACAGTGTTGTGAGACTTGGGAACACATGTTGATAGCAATCTACACTTCAGTCACTGTGTGTCATAGTGGTGAGACACATATTCTACATCTTGCACCTCGTAAATAAGCCCATCACATCCAAGGCCAGGGAGGTTATAGCTCTGCTGTACTCTACCATTATCAGAGCACTAATTGAGTGCAAACCTCAGCAGACACCTGATGCAACTGGTAAAAACACAGAGGTTTGTGACTGAGAGAATCCAGGTCCTCCAAAACATGACAAACTTGGAAAGACTGAAAGATCTGTCACTGTACTCAGTATCACGCAGGCTGCTGAGAGGTGATCTATGCCTGGTCTACAGAGCAGTCTCAGACCATGCCCTACTGGAAATGCTGGACATCTGAAAATCAAATGGGACAAGAATAACTTGCTTCAGGATCTCAACTTAGCCTGTGACATAAACAGAACCTCTGTAATAGGCTCCCACTGGATGTGAAGCAGTGCTTCTCAATGACCCCATTCAAGTTCAACTTTGACAACTGGGTTGGTGATTGTAAAATCACATCTGGGGTAGCATCTATGTCCATCATGGACACAGCCAGTTGGTGCTGATCACAAAATCATTCTGCCAACAATGACCATCTAACTATGCTCAGTAAGGGTATTTGTATTTTTGCACAGTGAGGCTTGTAAATGCCCTAGTGCCATTAGGCTAGTAACCTCTTATGAGCCTATGAGGCTTTGAACCTATGCAGGCCTCCGAACATCTTCTCTATAAACATGCCCTGCTGATGTCATCCACTATAAGTTGACCTGCAGTCTTGTAAAGGTCAGACTTGTGCCGTGGCACTGGCATAAAGTACTCAGTTCTGTAGTCTGTGTACTTAGATATGTAGTGGTTCTGTTCTCACTGCAGTCAACTGTGTGTGTGTATCCAGTTTGAAGAGCATAAGTGTGTATCCTACTGTTGTTACTCCAATCCCCATGGATCGACAGTATTTTGATACTTGCGGATGCCTACACATCCATTTCATGCAGGCCTCCCAGCATCTTCTCTCTAACATGCCCTGCTGATGCCATCCACTATAAGTTGACCTGAAGTCTTGTAGAAGTCAGACTTGTGCTGTGGAACTTATGTAAAGTACTGGTTCTGTAGTCTGTGTACTTAGATGGGTGGGGGTTCTGTTCTTACTGCAGTCAGCTGTGTGTGTGTGTGTGTGTGTGTGTGTGTGTGTGTGTGAGTGTGTGTGTGTGTGTGTGTCTACCCTGAGGAGTAGAAATGTGTATCCTACAGGTACGGCTCCAATCCCATGGATTGACAGCATTTTGTTACTTGCATGTGCCTACACATCATTTCATGCAGGCCTCCCAACATCTTCCCACCAACATGTCCTGCTAATGTCATCCACTGTAAACTGACCTACAGTCTTGTAGAAGTCAGACTTTTGCCATGGCGCTTGCATAAAGTAATAAGTTCTGTAGTCTGTGTACTTAGGTAGGGGTTCTGTTCTCACTGCAGTCAACTGAGTGTGTGAATGATCCCTGCATGGAGGATTGTGTTCAAACCCTGCACCAGTTGAGGATAGCCAGTGTGCACTGTCTTATCTACATCCAGGCCTGTCACACAGACTCAATAGGCTGTGACAGCATTACAGATTGTCTGTCACATGACTCATTGCATACACCTTCCCGACATGGTTTAATACACACTTCAACACACCCTTCACACAGAGTATGTTGCTGTAGAAGGGTGTTTTCAACATGCATTTGTGTGAGTTGTGGGGGTGACAGCACCTAACGCATGCATGTATAGACACATCCTGACTCTCCTCATCTGTGAGGTAGCCCAACATGTCATTATGGAGCTTTTCTAAATGGACACTAGTGATATCACAGCTGTATGCAACAGGACTTGTGTGAGTTGTTAATGATACATCATGACTGTCACATATGTTATATGTCCTCAAAGAGATCATCAAGGACATGCATAATGACAATACTATCAGTCTTTTGAATTTGACAAGCCCAAAGCATTTGACACACATCCACACTGAGGTATTCACTCAGCATTGTCAGATGTGGCCATATGCACCTACATCACCAAGTAGGTAGACCAGTGTATCACATACATGGCATCTAAATATGCTGATATGTGTGAAGTGACCTATACCTCAGGCCCAATGATGAGGTCCGTACATCAGGGCTGTCTGCTAGGCCCTTTCCTGTCCATTGTTTAAGCAATGAACATCACATATTACATACACATCCTGCATCCAAACAGGATGACAGACTGGGGGCAATCATTGACTCCAACTGTGATATTAGTATAATACAATACACACCAAAGATTGCTGCCAAAGCCATGACAAAACCTACAATGACAAGAAAACAGGGAAGGGATTTTTTACGTCAGGAAAACAAACACACAACCCAGCTATAATGTGGAAATCACACCCTATAATCAGACCAATAGGTATGCGATCCATGCTTTGGGGTAGATGGTAAATGGAACATTCACCAGCACATGGTCACAATGCTGACTACTCCATTGCATGTAACACAAGTACTGAGTATGTGATGGAGATCTACATCCACATCACAGGACATAATACCTACATAGTTACCAGCCTTCATCATTTCACACCAATTACTGAGTAGAATGCACCCTTCTTCATTTACCTTCCTACACATCTTCCACTGATGTATAACTGAAGTGTGCCACCTTTGTGACAGAGAGCTGTCACACATCTTATTGGCCATACCTAAGTATTCGTTTTGTGGCATAAACATCGCTGTCTGATGGTGCGGAACCCCATCAAGTTATTACATCAAATACATATGTGCTACCTTTTCTGGTGATGCACACAGCACATACATAGGTGTATGACAACATGAATGGCACAGATAACATCTGTGACAGTGTGGATTATATATATATATATATATATATATATATATATATATATATATATATATATATATATATATATATGTATATGCCATGCACACCAGTTTATTGATCATGATGTCGCATACAAGTATAGCAGTGTCCCTCCTGACACCTCCAGCAGATGCCAGGACAGTGTGCGTGATTACCCTCATAGAGAGTGGATGTATTACAATAGTTGTACAAGTGTGTTTGCGCAGAACCATCTCTGATCACTCTGAATCACATATGTTACATCAGGGACATGAGATTACTGGTGGTATTATTCTGATATTGTCCATGATTGTTCATGCTTCTTTTAATGTTGTCCATAAGCCTTTACCTATATCCCACTTGCTGAAGACCTCTGCTGAGATTGCGCTCATATTCAGGCAAATCAATTTGGACAGTTTTACAGTACGTACCCTACCCAAATTGCATGTCATATTCTTGATAGATGTCTGCATTATTCATGTAAGAATGCTTATCTCACACAGATGTCCTCCCCATTGTTATGCCACCTTGTGTGACAGTTACATAATGCACATTTTCACTCTGCAGTCCAAAGTGTACCAGATTGATATGTGATTAGTGCTGCAGCTACAACCATCTTCTGTTGACATGCCATCATGTACTGTCATTAGGTTGTTTCACCTGTTCTCTTTGCCTGTGTTCATTCCTAAAATTCATCTGTGTGTCCCTATTTAGTGCTAACACAATACCCCTGAGTGTTTATTTTGCAGGGTCTATATTATAGTCACGAAAGCCGACAATGTCGAATCTGACATTGTTGACACAAGAATATCGAAAGCTCAAAATCTTGAGCATGTAAACGGAAATCTCTGTAAGGGGAGATTTCCATTTACTGCAATGTAGTGCGGTCTCGGAGTTGGTATATTTAAGTAGTGGGGGGGCTTGCCCCCCTGCTTAAACCCATTAGGGTACTTTTTTCTTTTCTTTTTTCTTTTTTTGTCTTTTTACAAGGTCGATGTTTGAAGACATCGACCATATGGTGTCGACCATATGTTGTTCGATATTTTCAAACGTTGATCTTATAATATAGACCTATTTTACATGGCAGTCCATATACCTTTACAGGTCATTTACACACCTTCAATACAGAATGCCAGGAATGGGACTTCACAATAATCTGCATTGTAGATACAGTGCCCTGTACTGTGTTTGTACCATGTACTTATCAATCATACCTCTCAACTGTCCAGACATTCACAGAATGTCAAGATGTGCTCCTTATCAAATTTGGGGGGGGGGGTTGCCATATCACTGGCATGATCTCCGGACTGATGTGACTCACTAATTACATATATTTAAGTTTCTCACTTCAAATCCTTCAGAACATGTATCTTAACACAGACCCCTGGTTATTCTTGCACATTTCTATAGAGCAAAATATGTCCCTATTTCTGGGCCATTGTCCCACCATTATGTTGGCCTTTGTCCAGATGTATTTCACTAAGACATTGAGAGCTATCTGTGCAGCCCTGCTGATCATTGTGTCATTCCATGCAAAACCACCAACCTTTAGTGCTCTGATGTAAACAGGAGTGCTATCACTGTTTGCCTACACGGTTTTCTGGCCGGCGAACCTGTTCCCAGCCATGAAACCTCATTTATGTTTAAATGTGGTGTGTGGCATGAATATGCAATGCATGCTTCTGCTCACCGCACATTACCGTGCACACATGTGAACTTTGTGTAGGCTTCGTGCGAAGCCTGCACAAAATTTATTGAATCCCAGGGAATGTTTAAAGACATAGTTTATCATTTTAATTTTAAAACAATGCAAGTGCAATTCATAAAGGTATATTCAACTGCTCAATAGTATTTTATGCAGCAGTCCATGACTGCATGTTAAACACCCTTTCTAAAATCAGGTTGTCATATCTATATCTATATCTATATCTATATCTATATCTATATCTATATCTATATCTATATCTATATATCTGTATCTATTTCAGAAATTAACATTGTTAGGCTGCATTTTAATAACTGTGGAGATAATAACTAAATTAAGCCTGGAATCTTTGGTCTACTGCACCCTCCAGAAACCATGAAGGTTCCAGATGTTCTGAGATACATTTTAGAGTTCTTCCAAACTTTAGACTGAATGATGACCATAACAAAACTCATGACTACTGAAAGAAAATTAGTTTTAATTTTCAACTTTATTTTTTCTGCATCCTTTTAATATACCCAAAAAGTTCAAGTGTGCACTGTAATAATGGTGGAATAAATAAATTAATTAAGTTGGGGGTCTGAGGACCTAACATGGTGTTATTGATGGTCTGGGCTACATTTATTTTCCAACCTTTTTATTTTTTATTTTCGTTTATTTATTTTACATTTGTTTACTGGGATAGTCCGAGTGGACACAGGTCCATTTAAAGATGGCCTGAATTAAAATCATGAACAAGAAAAGAAATTCAGTGTTATTTTTTTATTTCAAGAAATAAGTTCTGTTTGACAAAATAGCAGTTCACAATAAAGAAATGTTTGTGAGGATATATAAATCACATTTGGGAATAGTGCCTGCCTTCCCACCCCCCCCCAAAAAAAAGTCACCTTCTGTGTATCCCCTGTGGTATTAAACCGTGATACAAATAGCCACAGTCAAATACTGCAAGTAGCTGCTATCAAAAACATATACATCATGCCTTCTCAGCTGTACTCCAAACAGAAAGTCACCTTCTGTGTACCACACTGATGTCCAACTTGGCGAAATTGAAAGAACAACTAAAACACAGTAACATATTTCAACATGTATATAATACCATGTCTTCTTAGCACTACCACACAGATTAACCACCCGTATATGTGTTCAGTGTTTATTTTCATTTTACTGCCAAACAACTGCAATAATGTTATCCATCTTAATGCTCCAAAACAGTACAGTTTCCCTAGACAAGCTATAATGACCTTCTGTGCACACCTCTGAGATTTGTCAGGAAAATTAAAAAAAAAAAATGAACACACCGTCCACGGCACTCACATAAGTTATAGTAACAATCTTTGCACACTGCAGAGTTTAAATTTTAAGCAAGTAATAATGCTTAATAGGATGGGAATTATCAGGTAGTTAATACCCATGCCGAGGGGGCAGGACTTTAACAGCCTTGGAAGGACATTATTTCCCTGATAATGCCCATCCTGAAATGTATTATTATACCTAGAAAATGGCCTATCTATTAAATTGTTTTGTACTCTTTTTTTTATTACCACATACTTTTTCTATTTTTTTATTACTACATGCTTTTTTATATTTTTGAAATAAAATAGTTCTTCCACCTAATGTTTTGTATTTACTATATCATATGTAATTGCTGTTGGAGGAGTTATTTTAGGGTCTATATTATAACTTCGAAGTTGTAAAACTTCGAATGTTATAATATCGAACCCACTCCATCGAAGGATGAAAATAGCGAAGCCCCGGAACATCAAAATCTTACCTAGGGCAAGATTTTGGTGGGCCGTTCCATGGCTTCGCTATTTCCTCCACTGTGGTGAGATAGTTACGGACCTTAGGGTTAGGGTGCGGGTTAAGGTAAGTGGATAGTTAGTAATGTATGTATGATGTAGTATAGGGTTGGGTTTTGTTAACTGTGTGTGGTTTATTTATTTTGGTGTGCTTGTTTGTGTTGTGTGTATGTTTCTCGGAACAGCAATTTTTTTTCCCTGGGAAGAAATTGGCTATTCTGAGTGTTCGATGTTATCATAATTCGAAATTCCAAGTTCGAACTTATGGTGTTCGATATTTTGGAATTTCGAATATATGATATAGACACATATTTTACATACAAACTATAAGTTATGTAAGTTTTTAATGTACACACACACACACACACACACACACACACACACACACACACACACACACACACACACACACACACACACACACACGTGCTCTGTAGTTACAGCCACTTGAATGAATGCACCACAACCGTCTCATTGTGATCAAATGAATGAAAATAAAAACATACAATGCAAGACATTGCAATCCTCCCATGCCTCCTAACTGTCCCAGATTTTGCAGAACATCCCTGATTTTGCTGCATTGTTTTGCTCTATATCTCACAGGTTCATAGTTTATAGTTATATATTAGGCTAATGACCACCAGGGCTTTTATAAGCCTTGCTGTGTAACCCAACCCAGTTGTCTCCCTATGTATCATGGGCATTTAATAGAAAGAAGTATATTAGTTAGGAAGTAGTTTTTAGAGGTTATGTGGGGGATATGTTAGTTTGTGCATTATTGTCTGCCTCTGTCTATCAGAGACATGGGGGGGGGGCAGACCAGGGGTAAATTTCCAGTTTCTCATCCATTGACCAAGGTTACACTTAACTAAGGCTAGGGATGGACTCTGCTTCACATGGATGGGGAACCTTTTCCAGAGCATGGGGATCCTCTGATACACATATCTGTCTCACCAACATATCTTATTTATGTTACTAGCAATCCTTGCATCTAGTGGGTCTTATGCTGCTCATTTTGTGGATGTGCAAAAGGTTCATCAGAGTTGGATCTGAGGATGCCATGTATGCTAGGCATAGATCACATCTCAGTAATCTGTAGGAGACAGAGTATAGAGATAAGGCTTTAAGGCGATCAGTATAGGACAATATATTTATACCCTAGATTCTCCCAGAAAGGAACTGTTGTAGCTGTTGCATATGTCTGGACAGGTACTTGTCAAACGGGGCATTATATTCAATGATAGGTCTGATAAGGACCAAATAAAGTGGCACTATGACTTTCTTGGACCTGAATGCCATGTTCTTACTTATAAGTTGGGCAACATAGAATGATTTTCTTATTATCTTGGCCACATTAGTCAAAGGCCAGATAACTGTCTACATATGTTCCCAGATCCCAGAATACTGGGTCAACTCTTCTGGGTGTCTTTTTGATGAAGTAATTAGTCTGAGTGGCAGTTTCACCAAAAGGCACTATAATGCATTTCTTGACATTGAATTTTAGTCTGTAACTTTGGCACCAGTCATTTGTCTGTGTTAGACCCTCTTGTAAGATGTTTGTGTCATGGGGGACTCTATAATAGCTCCCAATTTGCAGTCATTTGCAAATTTGGTCAGCCAAAGTCCCTTGCCATTAGCCTTTACCTCTGAGAAATAGATGCCAAATAGGAGCAGTCCCATCATGGAGCTTTGAGGTACCCGACTGGTGACCAGCATCTTAGTAAAGGTGCTATCACCAATTTTGACTTCATGGGCCCTGTCTTTAAGCCAGTTAGCAATTCAGTGAATTATGTAGGAGTTTATGCCCAGTTCAGCGAGTTTGTCAAATATACCCGAGTGGGGTATTGTATCAAATGCCTTAGCCAGGTGCAGCTAGACTGTATGCACTGTTTTTCCCTCATCCATTGTCTTGGTAAACATCTCAAAGAATTTCATCAGGTTTAGTAGGCATGATCTTCTCTTGACAAAGTCAAACTGGGTTGCATCCAATAACTGATGGTTGCCTATGTCTTTGTTGATCACTTCCATGATGATTTGCTCCATGGCTTTGCATATTAGCCTAGTCAGACTAATAGGTCTGTAGTTTCTGGGTTTGGTTGATGGTCCACCCTTGAGAAATGGGAAAACTGTTGCAGTCCTCCATTATCATGGTGCAAAGCTTGTTCTGAGGTGATAGTTGAAAGAGACTCAAGTGGTCCTGATAGGTCATGTTTCAAGCTGTTTAGGAGACATCCCAGGATATTGTCTGGGTCTATTGAAGCTTTCTTTTTGGCCTTAGCGGGCACCACCAGAATATGCTCCCTGTTAATAGTTGGGGCTCTTATGCTAGTAGGTATTTCATGCAGGGAGGCAGGGGGAGGGGGGTGGGGTGAAGTTTGAACTGCATATGTCAGCCAGCAAATTTATGTTTCTCTGCTCAGGTAGCACCACTGACCACCAGTTCAGCACACTATTGTGTGCTGACTT
Organism: Protopterus annectens; assembly: GCF_019279795.1. Lineage (NCBI taxonomy): Eukaryota > Metazoa > Chordata > Ceratodontiformes > Protopteridae > Protopterus > Protopterus annectens. Next base: position 545,439,154 of record NC_056730.1, on the reverse strand, counting down.
TGAGGTTTCAGACTTAGCTGTAGAAGGCCTTGTGGTTGTCTTTTGCCCATGATGCTATCCTGACCTCATAATTGGCCTTTCTGGACTTACTTATTCCTCTTAGTTTCCTGTTTACTTTAATTAGAGAGCTCCTATAATTAGGGGAGTTGCTCTTCCTAATTTTAGCCATGACGTTTTTCCTTTTGTTTTTATACCCTATTAAAGTTAGGATACCACAAGTGTGGTTTGTTTTTAGAGTTTGTTTTGGGCTCACTTCTAACAGATGCAGCAGCGTCTATACATGGTTGTACAGGGTCTCTGTGAACAATTCCACGTAGGTTGTCTTGAACTTGAGGTTGGGAGGGGCAAGTATGCTGCAGTGTATGTGTCCCAGTCTATAGAGGGGTAGTTAAAGTCTCCCATGAATAGGGTATTTAGTTTAATAGTGGGTGCCTCCAGTAGTTCTAGGTACAAGCTATGGGATTCTAAGGACATAGGGGCTGATGTATAGCTTACTTGGATATTTTATGGGGCTTTATCTGTGGTGATCCACACATGGCTAAATTCCAAGGCATAGTCCTGTTTAAACACTGTAGAGTTATGCTTGTTGTTAATATAGACTGTGACTCCTCCACATTTTGTTCCTGTCTGTGTAGCTGATGGTCTAAATGTGCAGAAGGCACTGAAGCCTTGCACTGTCAGAGTAATTTCTGTAGATTTAAACTATGTCTCGGTAATGACACAGATATCTGTCTTCTTCAGAGTGAGGAGAGCTTGTAGAGTGTGAAGTTTCTTGTTTAGGCTCCCAGCACTAAGCAGCAAAACCTTTAGGTTTCTTTGGGTTTTATTTGCAATGTCGGTATATCTATCGATTTGGCATTGCCTAAAAAAGACTCTAAGGAGTAAATAAAGTTTTAGCCAATATTTTTAAGCCAAGGGGAGACAGGTGCAGACCATCCTTTGCAAAGCAAATTGTTCTGTTAACCATGTACTACCATGCTGACAAATATTGAATCCCCCTGGAAAGACACCAGAAACTGACAATTATTGAAGCCAATCATGTTTGTCTATACTGTGGCATTATTCTTGGTGAAGGTAGAATACTGCTCAATGCAAAGCATGTACCTGCTTGAGACACATATTCAAAAAGATCAACAATGTTTGTCTTCGTATAGTCCAGGGAGGTACATCTCAGGTTGTTAACGCCCACTTGAACTATGACAGAATCATACTGGTACCTGTGATGTAGTTACTTGAGTGCTTGTTTAACTTGGTGGATCCTGTTTCCAGATAAGCAAATAACTGTTAATCTTCTTGTTCAGTCTGGTGGGTGGGGTATCCGTGTGTCATTCAATGGAGTGCCCTATGACAAAAGTCCTGGGTAATGTCATAGCTTGCCTTATGAGCTTTGCTCCTGGGGCTATACTGGATGTAAGAGAATGTGTAGTGTTTGGTGTTTCCTTTGGTGAGTGCTTTAGAAATTGCTGACAATATATTTTACTGTTCATAGGCCTTTGAGGTTTGGGAAGATTGCTGTTTTGTGCCTCAGCATAAGTTGGTTTATGTGTGGGTGTAGTGTGTGTGTTCTTGCCAACCTTGTTTGTATGCAAGATTTTTGCCTCCAGTGAAACTATGTATGTGCATCTCTTTCATATTGTGTTTTATTTTTTTAAGGATGAGACAATTGCTACACTGTCCCAAGATGCCCGTCTCTACCAAGCTGACTATACAGACATTTGCAAACTCCATATCTATGTTGTCAAGAGCTGTACCATAGAATGTTTGATTAGTTGGTAAATCACTGAGGATTACACAAAGTCAATAATGCCAAACATTTGAGTTTCACATTTCTTATTATTTTGATAATATATGCTAATGTACTGCCTGTTGCATTTGGAAGAAGTTGGAGCATACACTTTCATCTCTGTTACTCACTCTCTTTGCCTTTTTTCTCTTCTGTCTCTCTCTCTCTCTCTCACACACACACACACACGCCATACATAAACAAAGTCATACACATACCATGCTTAATAAACAGCAATGCCACATTTATTGAGCATAAAAATGGTGGCCACTAGCTTTTTTCAGCCCGAGCTATACTGCAACTTAGTATGCTGCTGTGAAATGGTGGACTTGTTTTTTACCAGGCAGTATCTGTGCATTTGCACCCTGTTGGAGAATGTTCATTCTTCAGTGTGTTGATGATGTACATTTCCCTTATTCGCTAAGGAAAAGTAATGCAATAATGATCACGCTCTTCTGAGTTCCCCCTCCACACAAGCTACAGTGACCTTCTATGAACACCTCTGAGCAGGTCTACTTTTAGACTAGATGAGGTTCAGGGTGGAAGCCACTACTAAGTCTGTTAAAATCCACTTATTCAACCTGGGGTACAGGGACCACCAAGCCCTTGTATCTTTGAAGGTCTGGCTGTTATACAAGCATTTTATGCTCTACTTTTGAAAGATAAGGACTTTTTTTTTGCTGCTACCCAGAAGAAAGTTATGTATGCGCTGAGCAATATTGTGTGTATCCACAGATAAAAATCACTATTTTACACACACACACTCACACACACACACACACACACACACACACACACACACACACACACACACACACACACACACACACACACACACACACACACACACACTGATAAATACTGTTACTGAGATTAACAAGCTAAATCTATCACTAGGTGCCCTGATTTTCACAGATGCACCCTCAGATTGGCACTGCTTCTGACAAGCAAGGTCTATCACAAGATGCACAAATATTCGGAAACAGACAAACACACACACACACACACACACACACACACACACACACACACACACACACACACACACACACACACACACACACACACACACACACACACACACACACACACACACACACACACACACACACACACACACACAAAGTAAGCTTACCTACAGGGAAATTGGAAGAATGTTAATTCACCTGCATCACCTCTTTACTGCATTGGAGGAAATTAGAGGACATGGATATATATTCAGATACAGGGAGAGTATGCAGTCCCAGACAGAAGAAACCACAATCAAATTCAACCAGAGCTATGCATTATGATATGGTAATGTCACTCACTGCACCACTGTGCCAATGATCAGTTACTTTCATACACGTTCTGTTCCTACCAGAACACCAAAGATAGACACTTATCATGTGCAATGCTGATGCTTATGATGGAAAGTGAAAAACAATTATGGCCACCTTGTTACACTTAAATACACTGCAACCACAACCACTATACACATACATATGCCAGGACAAAAAAAAAAAACTTTTTACATTAATTTTAACAAATACAATATCTGACAGCACTTACACCTTGCTAGAGCAGTGACTTTTGTTTAAATGAGATCAAACAACATCAGATGGAAATCACTTGTATCTAGAAATGTCCTCCATACCCATCAGTTGCATTTGCTTTACTGTGTACAACTCATTCATCAGATTGAGGCAAATAAATAAATAATGGTAAAAAAAAGTATTCCATCTTACTTTACACACATGCACACTAGTTTTGCAAAGCCAGATCAGTGACTATTTAAACTGGGCAAATGTCAATAAGGTCAGTTACTTTCATCCTGAGATAGCTCCCACTCCCACTCCCACCCAACAGTTATAGCCACTTCTGTGCCCACTTCATATGTCTGATTGTGATGAAAATAATGGCCATGTAATACATTCAACTTTGTTCCACCCAAACACTAACTCCACTTTAAAGTATTCCAGTTTGCTTCACACAGATCACATTAATCCTGAAAAGCTAGAAAAATGAGAAAATGTCAGTTAATCATTTCCTCCACAGACAGCCCCAGTAATTCTAACTATTTTGTCTGTAGACATAGATGTCCAACTCTTAGAAAAATGGATTCTGTTGACTTCTTAGCAAAAAGCAGGGACAAACAAAGCTACTGGAGAAATAAAGGCCGAAAATGAGAGACAATTTTTAAATATTGCTCTTACATAATTGGAGAGTTAATTGAATAACAGGTATACACAACATTTATATTCTGAAGGATACGAAGTCAGAAACTCAAATGTCATTCATTATTTAGTGACAGGAAACCTCTATGACTGACCTGAAAGCCATATATTTTATGATGAACAAAACCAAAAAAATAAAAAATAGAGGCAGATTCTGGGGCATTCATAGCTCTCAACTTATTTACTTAAGAATCAGAGATAAAGACAAAAATAATGGGGCAGGGAGAGAAAGACCCCAAACCATGGGGTAAAATAAATGTTACTGTAATTCGCTTAAAAATTAATAGAACAATAAACGTTGCATCAACATACATTTTTCTGAATAAGTATGAAACTCTATTATCTGGTATTATTGACCAACTGAAATCCACTTAAACATTAAACAACATGCATTTTCTGAATTATAATAAGCATGAAACTTTAATGCCTGGCATTATTAACTGACAGTAATCCTTAGTAATTTACCAGAAAAAAAATCTAAGATTTTATGAGGGAGAGGAGAAAATTATGAAGCAATACCAGGGATGTTCTGCAAAGTTGGAGGAACTTGAAAGGAACTGGGACATTTTGTGAAATCAGGAACCATTGACAGTGGACACATTTGAAGGGTAACTGTGTCCACTGGTCATATTTGGTTGCCTGCCATAATTAAAACAAAAACATTCATCATACTCTCTCTGGCTGCTGATTTCATCCACTGTGATAACTTACTTTTCTTCATTGTTTAATATGCTCAGAGCTTTTTACTTCTTTCCATGATAACAAGGAGTAGAGAATCAGGCACCTCCCCCATAGTGCGACATTTGGGGTACTTTTCTACCCTCTATTTATTTATTTGCCTCCATTTAATTGGTTAATCAATTCATTGATCAATTAAGGATGGAAAGGTGACATATCTCTCAGCCTCTTGGCACAAGAAACCTGGACATAGCCTAAAATAATGTGGACACAAAGATCCCCCCCAAAAAAACAGATTTTAAATATTGTTCTTTTAGACTTAGAATGTTGATAGAATAACAGGATTTACATTAGCATGCATTTTTTGATGGATATGAAGTCTGAAACTGAAATGTCTGTCACTATTTAGTGACGTAATTCCACAGTGCTTTGCCAGAAAACCACAACTTTTACGAGGAACAGCTCAAAAATAGTAGGTAAAAATCTGGACATTCTGTGAAAATCTGACATTTGAGAAGTATGAAGGGTGAACTTGGATAACTGACAGTAATCCTTAGTAATTTACCAGAAAAAAAATCTAAGATTTTATGAGGGAGAGGAGAAAATTATGAAGCAATACCAGGGATGTTCTGCAAAGTCGGAGGAACTTGAAAGGAACTGGGACATTTTGTGAAATCAGGAACCATTGACAGTGGACACATTTGAAGGGTAACTGTGTCCACTGGTCATATTTGGTTGCCTGCCATAATTAAAACAAAAACATTCATCATACTCTCTCTGGCTGCTGATTTCATCCACTGTGATAACTTACTTTTCTTCATTGTTTAATATGCTCAGAGCTTTTTACTTCTTTCCATGATAACAAGGAGTAGAGAATCAGGCACCTCCCCCATAGTGCGACATTTGGGGTACTTTTCTACCCTCTATTTATTTATTTGCCTCCATGTAATTGGTTAATCAATTCATTGATCAATTAAGGATGGAAAGGTGACATATCTCTCAGCCTCTTGGCACAAGAAACCTGGACATAGCCTAAAATAATGCGGACACAAAGATCCCCCCCAAAAAAACGGATTTTAAATATTGTTCTTTTAGACTTAGAATGTTGATAGAATAACAGGATTTACATTAGCATGCATTTTTTGATGGATATGAAGTCTGAAACTGAAATGTCTGTCACTATTTAGTGACGTCATTCCACAGTGCTTTGCCAGAAAACCACAACTTTTACGAGGAACAGCTCAAAAATAGTAGGTAAAAATCTGGACATTCTGTGAAAATCTGACATTTGAGAAGTATGAAGGGTGAACTTGGATAAGTGACACCCTAAGCAGCTGCCTAGTTCATCTATGCATAAGGCTGGTCATGTAAGCATGCTTTTTTAAGTATCTGCCATTGCCTTCATTATCACTGGCTTCATACATAAGGAATTTCCATACAAAATTAAAATTAAATAAATGCTTGTTTTGCAGAAAGCTTTACCCTCTTCCTGCATTCCCAAATGTAGAGGTCTGTGTTCCCACAGATTGACAAATTATATATACCAACACAGAGGTTGCACTGGCCTGAGGTAAATAGAAAGCTTGTGCTTGCCAGAAACCCAAGTATTAACTCTGTCTGTGAAGCAGTGCAACCTTAAAGTAGATAAAGTAATTAGCGTTTATATGGAGGCACAGCCTACCAAATGTTGGGTACAAGATGTGTGCCCTCTTTAAAACTATGACTAAGTTTAATTTGCCTTATAATGCAGTCATTTGTCTCATAGTTCAGTTGAATTGCATTGTCATTGCATTATATTAGTTTGCGGCACTTACTGTTTTATCAGATGCATTTTAAATAACTGCAGAGTATAAGCACATAAAGTTTCAGATTTTTATGTGTTTCTGTAAATGTGTCCTTTGTATTAAACAACAGTTAGATTTATGATCAGACAGACAGTATGACATTGTACTAAACTAAACACTGTTATGCAATTTTTGTCTAAGAACTTTAAATTACAAACAACTAAAGCTTTGTTTCTGTGTTTTACTGCACTGCCTTCTATTTAGTAAGGTATTGTTTTACTAGAAGAAATGTAACTCTAAGTTTGCTTTACAAAACACTCTCTGATTGCTGAAATATTTATGTAGTTTTATTCTCTGTGTGGATAATCAATATTGTAAAGTTTGTTTTTGGTTTTATGTAATGTACTCTTTTTCTAGAAACTCACATTGAGAGGTACAAGATCATGATGGGATTTAAGGAGGGACAGTGCAAAACTGAAGGAAAATCAGGCATTTTTCTGTTTCTTTAGTTTTGAGAAAATATCTCATTTTTCTTCTGATTTGCAGTGTCCCTCCATATCATAATCCAATAGAAAAGTCTGGCTGCTGGGTGGTACTTTAGTGGATGGACTTTTTTCTGTTGGTATATGCTCAATTTATGATGGACACATTGCTTGGGCTGTCCAATCAGTGTGCTTGTTTTAAAATAACAGTGACCTATCATTGCGTAATCTCTAATTACTCATTTTTTATAGGGCACTGAAAGCTGTATTGGTTTTGTATACCTGATAGCAGGACTTATCCATATAAACAATGTTACTAATCTTCTTTATTCAGACCATGCAAGTAGAGAAATTGTGCAAAAAAGAAAGAGTGATTCATAGGTGTACCAATTAGTCAATAGTAATGACAAATTGTTGCTGTACATTTTGCCTGACCCATTACTCTCGAGTGTGACAGCTTATTTTGTGCCATCACAGGGAGATGAAAGGCAAGGGCAACAGTAGTTAAGCATCATCATATTAATTTTTTTGAGGATTTATATTTATCCTAACATAAGAGAAGGAAGAGAAGCATAACATGCATAAATACCATACAGTAATGATGAAATTTCAAACAGAAATACAGAGAAAGACATTTTCTTCGACACTATTTGAATCATAGAATTGAAGGAATAATATTTGCTCTTATTTGGCACTTCAACATGCCATGCTGGTGTCACTGTCACTGGAACAACAAGAGCATCAAGACAGATAGGTGTTGCATTTTTACCTGATGAGCTTTATTCTTTCAGCTAGGAAATACTGAGCATGGTAATTATAGTCAAATTGCACACACACACGCACACACGCACACACACACACACACACACACACACACACACACACACACACACACACACACACACACACACACACACACACACACACACAGAAACACACACATACAGAGAAATCTTTCTGCTTAAGAACTACAAGAATAATAGAAGTGAAAGGATAATATTAGCTGTTATATAGACTTGAACCCCAAGGTGCTTGTATCATTGTTGCTGAACCCACAAGAGCTTCAAGACAGCTAGATGCTGAGTTTTCCCAGAAGAGCTTTATCCTTTCAGTTAGAAAACCTACAGTGTAGTGATGAAGGTCAAATTGCAAACACATACACATACAAATACAGAGAAAACCTTCTGCTTAGGCACTGTGCATTCATATGAATGACATTGTATGTGTTAAGCCTTTCACCCATCTGCATACCTCAGTGTATGTTGGAAACGACTTATTGTCAGTATTATTAAGCTGCATCACCCATACTTCTCAGCTGTACCAAATTCCTAGGTATATCCCATTCTGGGGGCAAAATCATAGGGGGCCACGAATTCCTGACTGGCCCCTTCAAATCCCGATTTCATTTACATTTTTGACGTAGTCATGCATCACTGTTGTATCCTGCAATGGCATCACTGCCTGACTGCAAATATGAGGAGGAGTGCGATTCACTCCAAACACTGGCAGTGTATTAGATTGCATTATTCTGAAGAGTTGAAAGTTTATGAAAACGATTAGTGATGCTCTATTTACTTTGCTCCTCCTGAAAATCAACAACATTTTACAGGTATAGCCATTTCTAACAGCTAGTGTTTGGCTTCTTGTCTTCAGTTACTTCTTTATAATCTATGTAGTACAAGCCGCAAATGAAGATAGGTGAAGTCAGAGTACTAACGGCCTGTGGCACAGATTTTTTGCTTTTGTTGTGAGGATTCTGAGGAACAGTGCTATGTTTTAAGTTTTGAGTTTTGGCGGATAGGAGAATGGCTTCAGCACTGTATATGTGTACTAAATGTAATCAACATTTCCCTTTTGAGGAGCTTTCCCAGGGGCAGCAGCTCTGCAAGGTATTCTTGATTGTTAACATTGGTGAGAACATTAGCTGGCAAGATTATGTATGATTAATCAACTCTCTGATCGTTTGTAATAACTAAATATATAGCAATCTTATTCTCTTTTCATAAAAAAAAATGTTCTTGAGTTTATTTTAATACACAGAATGTTCTCCAGCAAGTTGTGATCAGATAGTTAAAGCTATCTTTTTTTTGGAACGTCATTCTGCCCCCACTCTTTTGTTTTGGGGTAAATGCTTCAAGTGTATAAATACTTTCCGTATTATTTAGCTTTTTATTTTTAATATTTTATTGATTTCAGAGCAATTCTGTGTGTAAACTTTGTACGATGGTTTCTTTAAACTTCCAACTGTCCTGTGTGTTTGACATTTGACATAATCTATACACCAGCAGTTCTCATCTTTAGGTGTGCATGAGTTTAAATTGCAATAGTACAGTATTTGTAACATGATATGTAAACAGCCATTCCAAAGTATTTGTATTATAGGTAGCTGAAAAAACGAAAGCACTTATTGTGAGTTGTGGTCTTGTCTTGTTCAATATAGTAAGGTCAGAGTAGGAAAGGAAGAGCCTGTGAGGGGCGTTACATGAGAGAACGTGCAAATGGTTAGCTTCAATGTGGAAGGCACTTTATAACTCATTGTTACATGGTGAGTTATTTTTTTTTGACTAAGCCTATCTTCAGTATGGTCTTATGTTAGGGCAGGCTTATAATATGGTATAGTGCACTTATATATGTTAGACACTTGATAAGCTTACAGTTATAGTAAACATCAGCATACCGCTATGTAGCTTTTTTTAATACAGTTTGTCTGTGTCTGCGATCAGTATATGGCTTTTTTAATACAGTTTACCTGCATCTGTGATTATAATGTAGTATTTAGGATTTATCCTGAATTAAAACTCTCCTTAATTTTGGCATCAGAATTTGACTGTCATACCCTAAACTGCATGATGTAAGGGTCTATATCATAAGCTCGAAGTCTATTTTACATAAATGCCTTTTACTCGAACTGTCTTGAGTGAAATCACCTTTTGTTGAATGCTACATATCTTGAATCATCCATCTCCAAACTCTGTTCATTGGCCAGCTCCAAACTATGTGATGTTTGTCGTCACTGAGGAAGTACAGAAACCGGAACCTGTTATGGGGAGAATAAGAAGTATGACCTTCTCAGTGTAAGTTATGTTACAAAACACAAATTCACCTTCTAGTACAATAGCTGAGGTCATAAAAGTACTGTTGTATTGTAGTCCCATTGAAAATAATAGTGTTGTTTACTTACGGAGAGGTGAACCATGTAAACAGTATATGTTATGCTCACGATAGCAAATGTCAGCTGGTTAACTTGATGTAAACTATCAAATAAGGCAATTATGTATAGTCATTGACTCCATCTGATATTGATTAAAGTTAACAAGCAACCATTGTTAATTGCCATCTGCACTGCTGTATATTAGGGGTAGAACCCAGAAGCTGAGGAGAGCGTAATACTTTCTTTGATAGTTAGCAATGGCTGAAGAATCCAGTAATGCACCAGGAGTTATAGGAAGCTTGTATGGGAAAGTACATTTGAAAAGTACACAAAGGTTTTTGTCAATCGACACTGAACATGTTCTTGTAAATATTTGTTTCACATGCAACAGGTAATGGTCTTCAGCAGTATAGTAAGGCACCCTACATGTAAAGTGATATATTGCAGTTTGCTCACTTGATCGCTAGCACTTGTACATGAGTTACGTTACAGCACTTCATGAATGAATTGGAATGAGAGTACACAGTAACACTTTTCCTTTTGCTTACTATGTTTTCTACTCTGATCAATTAAAGATCACCTCTGACATTTAATTAACATGTGTTAAGTGACAGGAATCTGCTTAGCCTCACAGCTTGAATCATGTAAAGACTTTGTTACGTTGGAATACCCTCACTGGACTAAAGTAGTCCTAACATTTGATGGCGATCACTTCACTTTATTTTAACTGTTTTTGTGTCAACAAGGAATTCAATGCTTTGGGACCGAGTGCTGCATTAAAGTGTACTAGAATGTCATAACTGCAGTATCATTGTCTTATTAGTTGCCGGTGAATGCACTACTCTTTATGTATAGTTTCTGTCATTAACTGCATTCAGTGTTTTGGGAGCAAGTTTTGAATTGTAACATTAGTGTGAGCTCATGTGTGCAGTATAATTATGTTATTAGCTGGTGGAGAATGCCCGTTATTCCTTTCAGAAGTACATACACAGAGTGCGCTGCTTACCGGGTGTTGGCCAACTAAAACAATTCGTGGACAGATGATTCGTGATATGTAGCATTCGATAAAATGTGATTTTGCTCAAGACAGTTAGAGGAAAAAGCATTCGTGTAAAATAGACTTCGAGCTTATGATATAGACCCATGATGTCATAAAATGACAAGACCTGTAGTCATTAATTTATGGCAGACCTTTAAAACATCCTTATTCTTCAGAAAGAAAGCACAAAGAAAACATATATCCCTTTTACAACATTTAAGTAACCATGTGTCTGGGAATTTAACTTGAAAACAAGAATACAGGAACATATAACATTAACTCAGGGTAGGTTACTGAACAGATGCAGAACAAAATAACAGAAACACTGTAGTGTAAATCAAACCATGTAAGTAACAAAACTCATATCTGAACATCAGCAGTGTATAAATAGTTATCGTAATATCAACAGCATGTTTGCAGTTAAGACATGACCATAGCTCTCAGCCGTTTAACACAGGAAATCTGGACAAAACCTAAAATAATGAGGGACAAAGGACCAAAAATAAGGAAAGACAGATTTTAAAGACTGCTTTTATAAACTTAAAAAGTTGCTACAATGGCAGAATTTGTGATAGCATGCATTTTCTTTGGGATATGAAGTCTAAAACTCAGATGGATGTCATTATTTAGTGACTTCAGCCCTCAGTGATTTGCCAGAAAACCACAAATTTTATGAGGAACAGGCCAAGATTATATATGAGGCAAAACTCTGGACATTCTATGAAAATCTAGACAGTTGGGAGGTTTGCATTTTGACTCAAATTTTATGTCTGTTCCATTTAGTTCCTCCTAAAATTGGTGACTTTTGGAGAAATATGGTGAATTACACTTAATAAATATTGACAATAATTAGAGTTATTGATATATTTTACTTCAATAAGCTGCGGTGGTGCAGCGTTTAGTGTTGTTGCCTCGCAGCAAGAGGTTCTCCCGTTCGATTCTCGGCTGGAACGCCTTCTGTGTGGAGTCTGCATGTCCTCCCTGCGGTCGAGTGACGTTAAAGACATGCAGGTAGGTGCGAGCATGAATGGGCGTGCCTTTTTTGAAGGTTGGGCATCGGGCTGGCAACTCAGCACAGTAAAAGTCTACTGCCAATCATGAACAGACTGGAGTTCTGCTGTGGTGACCCCTAACCTGGAAAAGCCGAAAGATATATTTTACTTCAGAAAAATGCATATCAATTCACATTCTCTTAGTCTGTCAATATCTCAAGTTAATAATACTAATATTTTAAAAGTGTCTCTGGTTGTCCCAGATTTTTTCTGGATTCATCCCTGATTCCATTGAAATGTGTCCTTGATTGGTTCAGTGCTATGTGTGGAATACTACCACTCATTATGTTGAATAACTTACTAACAGCTTCATATGGTATCCCACAATTCTATCTGAGTGGGCGATGTTACATAATTATGCATGCACATTTTATGTTAATCAACATCCAGATTTTTGGACAGGTGTACCTACTTTTCATTGACCTTTGTCCAGATTTTTGATGTTTCCAGGTTGAGAGGTATGCCATTACCATCCAGGCAAGTAGTGCTTATACCTTAACACATGCCTTTCAACTTCTTTTGTTAAGAATTCTGGGCATAGCCAAAAATAATGGAGGGGCAAAAGCTAAAAAATTGGGGAAATTGTAAATATTAATCTAATTCACTTAGGAAGTTAATAGAGCAACAGGTTTTAGATCAAACTGCATTTTTCAACAATAAAAAAGTATGAAACTCTTAATGTCTGGCATTATTGACTATAATACCTAGTAATTTATCAGAAAATTAAAATTTTTACAAGGGCCGGACAAAAACATGAGGTAAACTCATAGACGTTCTGCAAAATCAGGGGCAGCTTACAGATATGCTCTACAGCCTGTAAACTAAAATGGAGGCTGTGTACAGTCACTCACTCATTTCTAACCACAACTTGCCTTCCAGTGCTCATGATGCTATTGCTAATAAAACCCAAGTTGGACACAACATAGTCAGATGTCCTGCTGTTATAGGGCAGACTGCTTCCAAGGAGAACCAGAGTACTAAAAACGAGCCATGTGTACTAAGGAATTTCAGTAAGAAAAAGTATTCTCTAGATACAATAAAATGTGATAAATACTTATCTTTTCAGAACAACTTCATAATCCTCAGTCTATTATATTCTTCATTGAGGTCTTGCACTAGGGAATGGGGATGAGGGACTATGGCTATGATTCAGTGAAACAGGCTGCCCTGCATCTCATTAGAGATGATAACGCAGGGAAAAGGTCAAGCTCCAATTTAAAGAACGCTGTGCAGTGCTGATATAAGATCTATCTTTTAGGTTGAGCCAAAATGTGCACACACTGCATTACATATTTAAACAAGCCAAACAACCACAATTCAGAGATGGCTATACTGTGTATTATTTTTATTTATTTATTTGTAATTTGTTAACCGGGATAGTCCATTGGGCCAAAGTGAGTCCTTTTTTCAATGGAGGCCCAGGGAGAAAAGCTCCAAATGAATATATATATATATATATATATAGTATATATATATATATATATATATATATATATATATATATATATATATATATATATATATATATATATATATATATATATATATCTATGTATATGGGATCCATTTACCATATCACATTTACATTTCAACGAAACATAAATTCGCGAGTGCACTTCTGAGAAAGTGCATTTTGTCGAAAATGCACTTTCATGTGAAGATAAAAATAAAAGAAAAAAAAACAAAAAAAGTAATAAAAACATGCAGTTTGCATCTAATCTTAGTTGTACATCAACGTTTAGTGTTGATGTACAATTAAGCAAACTCATGCTGAGTGGGGATAAGGGAATATTCCCTTTTTCCCACTGTAATGTGATTTTGGAGTGAGAATATTAAAGTAGGGGGTGTAGGGGGTGCAGGGGGGCTTGCCCCCTGCAAAAGATGTTTTGTGTGTTTTTTTGTTTGAGTTAGTCAATCCGGCAACTATACTTCAACGAAAGTACAGTTTCGCTGAAGTGCACTTTCGATGAAGTGGGAATCTACTTTTCTTTTTCGAACAAGTGTAATTTTGATGAAGAAAAGTAGATCCATGTATATATATATATGTATATATATATATATATATATATATATATATATATATATATATATATATATATATATATATATATATATATATATATACACACATATATATATATATATATATATATATATATATAAATATATATATATATATATATATATATATATATATATATATATATATATATATACATACATATACGGGTCTACTTTGGAACATCTAAAACCCATAACATCTAATTTCATAACATTGAGACCAGAACATCTAAAACCCATAACATCGAATTTCATAACATCTAACACTACAAATCACAAGAAAATAACATCCCCTCCACATATAACGACACCAAACTACCAAACACACTTTTTGCTATGTTTCTGCAGGGGGGCACGCCCCCCTGCAACCCCCACACCTCTGTAAATTAAATATACTAGCTCCAAGATGGTACTACAGTGGAAAAAAGTTAATTTCCTAACCCCACGGTATCAATTCCCACCTGCAGAAACATAGTAAAAAGTGTGTTTGGTAGTTTGGTGTTATTATATGTTGTTATATGTGGAGGGGATGTTATTTTCATGTGATTTGTACTGTTAGATGTTATGAAATTCAATGTTATGGGTTTTAGATGTTCTGGTCTCAATATTGTAAAATTAGATGTTATGGGTTTTAGATGTTTTGAAGGGGACCCATATGTACACACACACACACACACACACACACACACACACACACAATTTTATATATATATATATATATATATATATATATATATATATATATATATATATATAAAGAATTACAAAAAATAGGTATTAAGAATGTAAAATCATTAGAGTTAATGCAAACAATTTTATGTTTGATAAGAATAATGGTTAGTATAGGATGTGGAGGTGTAGGTAAGTTTTTATAGTTTATACTTAATAGTAAAAAAACTAGGATAGCTTGAGATGGAAGAGATGGGAGTGGTGGGAAGGGTAGGATGTGTTAGCATTAGGAGCAGAATAGAGATGGTATACAACATGGAGGTAAAAGTATGGTATAGAGATTAGGAGAGGTGGGAGCAGGAGCATTCCCATTTGGAGGAGAGGTGAGAGTGAAGCAAGGATTTGAAGGTAGAGGGGGTTTTGGGTGGTTTGAATGTTTGGAGGAAGTGAGTTCCATTTCTGTGCTAGGGAGAAGGATAAAAGGAGTTGGCCAGGCATGCGTAATGGTTTATACACTTTGAGTAGGTTTTGATTATTAGATCTGAGGGATTGCTCAGGAAGATGCATGGTAAAGGTAAAAGCTAGAGAAGGGCAATGAGATGGTTTGAAAATTAATTTGTGGGCAGGGAGATTTGAATGTAAGCAAGATAGTGGGGAAGTTCTAGCCAATTTAAGGAGTGTAGAGAGTCACAGTGATGAGAGGAGGACTTGGCTCCTGTAGCAGGATGCCAGTTTAGTTTTGAGGGAGGCTTGAAGATTGGTAAGGATAGGACCACCAAACCTGAGAGAGTGGAGAAGGTAGGTGGTGGAGAGAGTAAACATAGAGGAAGTGGTCAGAAAGCAATTGTGGCGGTAAAGCATACCAAGCTTCTGATGAGTTTTCTTAATGTTAGTTTGAAGGTGAATATCAAACTTAAGTTGTTCATCAATAAAGAGAGAAACGGGTCTATATTAGAACACCGAACATTCAAAATTTTGAGTGTTCTAATATCGACCCGTTTTTAGCGAACGCTGAAAATATCAAAGAAACAGAAAACCAATTTTTTTCCTAGGGAAAGAATTTTGTTGTCCGTTTCTGTTGCTTCAGTATTTTCAATGCTGTGGTAAAAAGTTATGGGTTGGGTTCAGGTAAGTGCCCGATTGTGTGGACGTGAGGGTTAGGGTGGGTTAGGTGAGTTAGGGTTAGGGCGCAGGTCAGGTAAGTGTGCGATTGTGTGGACATGAGGGTTAGGGCAGGGAGGTGAGTTAGGGTTAGCGAGCGGGTGAGGTGACTGTGCGATAGTGACGGACCTTAGGGTTAGGGTTTGGGTTAAGGTAAGTGGATAGTTAGTGGTGTATGTATAGTTTAGTGTAGGGTTAGATGTAAGAGTTTAGGTTTATGTGTGTGGATTGCTGTTTGTTTGGTGTGCTTGTGTTGTGTGTATGTGTTTTGGAACAGCAAATTTTTTCCTTAGGAAAAAATTTGCTGTTCTGAATGTTTGATGTTTTAAATTTTCGATTCACAGGGTTCGATATTAGAACACTCGAAATTTTGAATGTTCGGTGTTCTAATATGGACTCCCAAGAAACTTGGTACTGGAGACTACTTCAACTGGTGTCATATTATGGCTTGTTATTGTGAAGGAGTTTTTGTCTATTATGGTGATCTTGGTTGGGGTGAATATCATCATTTTGGATTTGGATGGATTGAAAGTTAGATGATTATTAAGCATCCAGGTCTTGGTGATAGAAAAGGCTGCCCGAGTAGCTTGGAGGAGAGAGGGAAGAGATTCAGGAGAGCAGATAATTATCATGTCATCAGTATATTGGATGAGTTTAGAATTAGGGATGCAAAGATGGAAGTTGTTCACGAAGATGCTAAATAGTAAAGGACCCAGTACTGAACCTTGAGGGACACATGCAAGGGTGTCTATATAGGAGGAGGTTGAGTTATTCCATTTAACAGCCTGTTATCTGTTTGAGAGGTTACTGGAGAACCAATTGATAGCAGTGACAGAGAGATTAAGGAGTGAAAGCTTAGAGAGTAGTAAGGTGTGGGAAATAGTATCAAAGGCCTTGGATAACTCTAAGAAAAGGGAAGATACTATGTTTCCAGAGTCTCACGCCTGGTTGATATTTTCAAGGAATGATAGGAAGGCAGTGGTGGTACTGTGGCCTGGTCTAAAACCATGTTGTGTTGGGGTGAGGAGATGATTGTCAAGAAGGTAATGTAAGAGTTGAAGATGAATGCATTTTTGAAGTATTTTTGAGACTGCAGAGAGTATGGCTATAGGGTGAAAGTTGGAGATGTCAGTGTTGTTACCTCCTTTACGTAACAGAATGATGAAGGCCTTTTTCTAGAGAAGGGGTACATAGGATTCTTGGATGGAGAGGTTAATTAGTACGCAGATGGGGAGAGCAATGCCCTCAGTGGTTAGTTTGAGAAAGTGGGAAGGAAGATTGTCAGGGGCATTCAAACAGGGTTTTAGTTTATAAAGAAGTTTTTTTTATGGTATTGACAGAGATAGGTTTGAGAGAGAAAGGAGGAGGGAGAGAGTAGTATTAGTGGAGGAGGGAGAGGAGTGTGTGGGGGAGTAGAAGGGGGAGATGAGTTATTAGGGAAGGTTGTGGTTAGTTTGGCTATTGAGTTAATGAAGAAGGAGTTAAAGTTGGCACCTATGATATGGTCAGTATTAGAGTCAGGGCAAGGGTTGTTCTTTCTTCCAGGGTTTAGGAGGGTAGAGATACTGCTCCAAATTTTTTTGGGGTTAGTTTTATAATTGTTTTGGACAGTGGAGTAATAAGATTTTTGGTCAGAGGCAATATGTTTTTTATTATTTATTTTATTTATTTATTTATTTATTTAAATTTGTTGACCGGGAGTGTCCGACTGGACGTAGGTCCATTTTCAGTGGAGAAAAGCTCCACAGTAAAATAAACAGGCAGTAGTTATATTGGATTACATAGCGATTAACAATTTAACATAGCAATTACTTACAACATATTTACAGATGAAGAACATAGTACATCAGTAGACAACTAGAATCTTTATCTGTGAAGTACATAACAGACATTAACAAATGTTACAATGAGAAGTTCCTGCTGTATAATAAGTACTAGGCTTATGAGCATCTGAGCTTGCTATAATCAAGGTAGTTAGTGGAGTGGACAGAAAGGTAGTGGTTGGTTGGGGTGGATGACATTAGAGTGGGAGTTGCAAGGGCATAGCCAGCATGTTTTTAGGTGCGCTTTTAGTAAAGTTTTGAAGTGGGTGCATGATGGTACAGAGGTAATTGTGGGTGGGAGTGAGTTCCATAATTTGGCTATGGCACAAGATAATAGTGCTTCACCAGCAGAGTTATTGGCTTTAGTGATCTGAAAGTGATTTTTGTTGCTGGATCTTAGTGGTCTGGTGGTGCAATAGGGTTGGAGTAGTAAATTTCAAAGTTGTTTATATTTTGTGAGGGAGTTTGCTGTTTTAAGCTTTTGGTGAAGTTTCCATGATTTATCATGGGAGTGCATGAGCATTATGGTATCTTTAGAAAGCCATGGGGCTGTTTTGGATTTGACTCTTTTAATTCTAGGGGGATCAAAGCTACTGAGTACATTAATGAAGCAGGAATTGAAGTAAGTAACATCATCATCCAGAGGAAGGGTTTTCAGAGGGTTCCAGTTCATTTGACTTAAGGTGTTGGAGAAGGATTGAGGGTTGAAGTTAGAAAGGATACAGGTAGTGATATAGTTATATTGTAGGTGTAGGGGGGAGGGAGAGCACAGCACAAATGCTGGTAAGTGATTGCCAAGTGAATTGGGTAGGGTGCCGCTGTCAGTGATGTTGCTGGTATGGGAAATTAGTATCCAGTTGAGGATAGAGCCTGAAGAGCCATCTTTGTTGGGTTGGGTGGGAGAGTTAAATAATTGAGAAAAGCCATATAGATTTATACTGTTGGGGGTAGAGAATGGATGCCCAGTTGATATTAACATCTCCTACAATAATTGTTTCATTGTTAATATTAGATGAGAACCAAGACAGAATATCTTCAAGTATAGCGATATCATTACCTGGTGGGATGTAAAGGGCTGCTATCAGTATAGTTGTATGATTGTTAATCTTTAGGAGAGCCAGGGTTAATTCAGCTGCAGAAAATTGGGGTATAGGGTTATTATAGGGAGCAACTGTCAGGGAGGAGGAGAAAAGGAGGGCTGCTCCACCTCCTTTTTTATGAGTTCTGTTATTGTTAATGATTCTGTAGTTGGGAGGGGTAATTTAGGAGTCTTTAAGGTGGGGCTTGAGCCAAGTTTTGGAAAAGGATAGGATATCAGGGTAGTAGTGGGAGAGCCAAGTGTGGAAGTGGGTTATTCTATTGCAGAGGCTTTGGGCATTAATAGTAGCAAAAAGGAGATACTTATAGGGAGAGGATGGGGGAGATGGAGAGCAGTTGGTATTAAGTTGGGCAGTAGGTCCTGGATTGGGGTGAATATCACTTGAGAGGAGGATGGAGATTTGATCAAGTATGAAGTATAGAAGTAGCAGAGGATTTTTGGAGTTTGGGTGGGGAGTAAAGGAAAAGTAGGAGTAGAGATAAAAGTGGATGGAAGTGGTATTAGTGGTCACAAAGAGTTTTTTTGTGCAGGAGAAGAGGGTTATTGAAGTGGTATAGGTAGGGAGAAATGTAGGCAGAGTAGTGGGGTTCTTTTTTGGGGAGGGAGGTGATGATGTGGTAGAGGGTGAGTAACTGAAATTTGAGAGATAGGTGAGGTGGAGGAGAAAAGAGAGAAGGGTTAGAAGAAGAGCTATAAGTAGTTTAATGAGTGGGGTATGCATGGTAGTGTATTGATTATAGTAGGGTTAGCTAGTTATAAGAGAAAATTTGTTATTATTTTGTAGAGAAAGGTATGTAGCATTAAGGTTCTGGGGTGTAGGGGGTTATATTAAAGCAGATGTGCTGTGATGGAATGATTGGCTGAAGGGAGATAATTTCATGGGGTGTGATGACATTGGTTGGATGTAGAGGGGGTGTGGTTATATGGATATAACTATAGAGATAGCAGGGGTGAGTGGGTAATGGGGGCAGTGTAGGGGAGTAGAGTGAGCCCAAAGGGCGAACGGAATGGGCAGAGCCGAGAAGACAAACTAATTGTGAGAAAAAGCAGTGGAATGCCTGAGGCCAATCAAAGAAAGTAGCTAGGGAAGGCTAAAGGTAAGCTAATATCAGAGGGAACAGCCTAATGAACACTAGAGGGACATACAAGCAGCTAGTGGAAGGGTAGGTCCAGGGAGGTTTATTTTTTTAATTTTTCCAGGCAGTACAAGCAGAATTAAATGTGCCTGACTAAAGGTGGTAAGCTACGAGTCTGAGGTATTACTTGAGAGCTTACTTGGTAAAATACAGCTAGTAGCTAGAGATGAAATTTATGGGAGAGAGGAGGGGGAAACAATCTGCTTAGTTCTGCTAGCTTGCATGCAGCTATTAATAAGCTAAGAACAGAGTAGAATACAGTTGTCATACAGAAAATATTACACATAAATGTAGCCTGTGTAGAGGTCCCTACAGATAAGAATTGTATTGGATGTCAACAGGCTTCCTTCTTTAGGGTGGTTGTAAGAGGTTTGCTAGCTTTACTAGTTGAATGGGAGCGGAGCCACACTTTGATGGACCTGTGCAAGTTGTAAAGAAACTGAGACCCAGGTTATTTTAGAGGAAGCATAAAGTGGGGAAGAAGCAGAAAAAGGGGAGACAAGAGAATGGGATATAGAATATTAGGGAGAGTTGGGTCGGGTGGTTAGTTTGGGATAGCTGTGAAAGAGAAGGTAAGCATTAACACATTTGTAGGCAAAATGCAGCTATTAATGTCATCTACTGAAACTGTGTTGTGTCAGTTAGAGAGGTGCCCTAGGAACAGCATAGTCTGCAGTGTTCCTCTAAAAACATTATAATGCTTTCAATGGTCCAGTGGCAATACTGAATGCAGAACCACCACTTCAAAACATCGAGGCAGATACATAAGTGTATGCAGACACACACACACACACACACACACACACACACACACACACACACACACACACACACACACACACACACACACACACACACACACACACAAACACACACACACACACACACACACACACACACACACACACACACACACACACACACACACACACACACACACATAAATATACATGTACACATTCACATCAGACAGCACATAAAGCAAATCAGGTTGCCATTCTATAACCTGTTCACTGCTGTTGTTCAATTTGAAAGACAGCACCAATATCAACATACTGAAATGCATAGATGAGATGTAATGATCTTAGGACAGTCCACTTATTACTACAAACATGGCAAGAATGAGTTTTTTTTATTTTTGTCACAGAGTATGAAACCCAAATGTGATGCGAAGAGCATTTGTATACAGACATAGGTAATGAGTACAAAAATTTTGAATTAAGTTACCCACTCCTTCATAATAACCTAGCCCCAGTCCATGCTCTGTACTTGTGAATGTTGTAACAAAGCAGCCACATATAAACTACATGGTGCATATTATCATCCCACACCTATAAATCAGGATGCTCAATGTTACCCTTGCATGTTTATTTTGTATAGTTCCTTTGTTAACCAAAAAAGACAGTTCAGGCTAACACAGAAGGCCTCTGGCTAACAAAGTTCGCAGATGACTGCAAACAAGGACCCACAGTCGAGTCCCCAAATGATGTGGACATCCTACAAAAAGGCCTCACTGAGACTGATGCCTGGTGTCAGAGGCATGGCCTCAAGCTCAATGCCAAAAAGTGCATTGTCATCCCGTTTTGTAAAAACTCTGTACCCATGAACTACCATATAAACAGCAGTCTACTTAATGCCAAATGTGTGATAAGAGACCTTGGGATCCAGGTGGACAGTAGTCTCTCCTTTGATAATCACATCACCACAGTAGTCAGGAAATCCTTCTGTGTGGCACACCTCATCACAAAAGGGTTCTCATCCAGGAAAAAAGATGTCATTGTTCCCCTCTACTCAGCACTTATTAGACCCATTATAGAGTACAACACCCCTTTTGGAATGTACGTCACAAAACATCTGCAGCAGCTGGAAAGGCCACAGAAGTACCTCACAAAAAGGATTATAGGCCTCAAACAGATGCCCTACACTGACCGTCTCAAAAAACTCCAGCTTTACACTGTAGCATATCGCCTACTACAAGGTGATCTCTGCCTAACATATAAAGCTATGTTAAATCCAGAGCTGTTGGACATTGCTACACCTAAAGAAATCCCATTCCCTCTGAGCTACACGCTCTAGGGACTTAAACCTTGTCACCACAATAAACAGGACATGCTGGAGGGATAGATTCCTATCCCAGAGACTTCCTATACTCTGGAACAAGCTACCCATCTCTGTCAAGCAAAGTTCCTCATTAGCACTCTTCAAGAAAAATCTTGATGAGTGGATGGGAAATAGGAAATACACCCTGGGGATCACTTCTGTGGCTCTGCTTGACAGGGGCACAGGAAATTAACTTTCTTGGGTGGCGTAAGCCAGGAAACCTTGTTGGTTAGGCTTACTTAGGGCCTTGGGCCAATAGCTTAGTACCTACCTATGAAGGCTATGAACCTACTCAGAAGAACCCTTCTCAGATGTAACCCAGCAAGAAAAGCTTCAAAGTGCAGAAAGAATTGGCATGGAATAAGAACATTTCAAAAGATTTACAGCCCAGTTTTTATTAATATAATATGCTTACAAAAAGTTATGCACATTTTTACTACAATTAGAAAACAGTAAAAGTTTTATCAGAAGTTTGGTAGCATGCAGCGTTTACAAAAGAGTATTTGAACTAGACTATATCTTTATAACGTATAAAGTGCTGCTGTGCATTCTGCAAGATGTCAGCCAAATGACTTGGTGTGCTGTGAAAGTGCAAAGCACAAAGTTTGTTACTCCTGTAAGCTCCCAGCCCCACCCACCTGGTGTACTAAATTACTGAAGAGGTCACTGCTGTCCTACTGTGTGCCTTACTGAGTAGCACTAACACATTCTTCCCTTCCAGCACCTTGCGTCTGCCCTAGACATTGAAGGACATATGGTGCCATCCTACTGTGTTCCCTATCAGTCCAGGATTCCCCAGACACCATCGTTCCCATAAACCACTATGTTCTTTTGGGATGAGTGGCATGCATTACTGCTTGCTGTGTACCATGCATTCCAGAGCAAGTGGATGGATATGCTAGTTCTGAACTGTACATCGATCAGCATACTGTACAGGTAGCCACCTAGTCCATGGTTTGTACAGTATGCAGGTAGTGACACATAATCCAACCACCAGCTCCTGCTGTAATGCAATGATTGTTATCCCAATATACATAGTTTAGGAATACTTAATTGTAATCCAACTATGTCTTAATACAAAAAGAAGGTCAGACTCTTTTCCTCTCTGTAGCAGCAAAAGATGTACATTAGGTTTCCAGAATTAAGGACTTGTTATTAGGTTTCATTATCACTGACTGCTAAGGATCTTGCTCTGCAGACTGTGGGACATATTTCATAGAAAAAGTGGCATAAGGCATAGAACATCATGTCTGAATTAAGTTCAGCTATATTGCATCAGTGAGAGTATCCCAGACTAATTTCTCATAGAATGTTTCCTGAAGCTTCTGTCTTCTAACACTGCAAGACTATAAGTATAAATTTAAAGCCAGACTAGGTAAAATGCAACAGCCTCAGGTAAACATTACAGTAAAGTGATATATTTGCTCTAGCTGCATCTACGCTGCTTTTACTGCAGTTCCTATAAATAAAACAGAGTAGCCTTAGGCAGATACAGCAGTCACGGTATAAAACTGCAGGGATACTGTATCTGTTAAATCTTTCTCACATTAAGTCCAGAAGAGAATTTGCTTTGGGTAGAAAGACTGAAATGTTTTCTGACCCTACTCTTTGCTGTTGGTGCAAAAAACTAACAGTTAAAAATAAATATTCCTTGTTCTTGTTGCCACTTGAGCACAGTGGGTGGATGGAAGGCTTCTTCTGATGGGGACGTTAGACTAGGATTAATACATGTTTATAAATGTATACAGAAGGTCTGGACCTGTTTTCAGTGACAGCAGATATACGCAGCACTAGGAAACCAAATTTATAATCCAAGATACAGGTGCAAAGGCTGGGTTCAAACTATATTGTTTATGATTTAAGTTTGGTAATAAATTCACAGAAATTTGACCTACACCCTGCTGTTGGAATAAGTATGGAACAGGGTGCAGGGTTTGGATATGTAACTTCTAACTGCACTTTTTATTTATTACATTTTAACCTTTAATTTATTTAATTACATATTAAAAAAAAACTCGAGTTAGTTTTACTTAGACATGTAATGCTGTTATCTCATCTTTTAGATAAAACTTATCTCAGTGAAGTACCATCCAGTGTCTGGAAGAACTAAGCAGGACAGTGCAAAATAGGAAACTCTAAACAAGAGCTGGAGGTATCCTATTTAGGCTTTGTAAACTGAAGAATTTATGGGTTGCTTGATGTGGGGCTAATTATATGCCCTCTCAGTGAAAGATGAGAAAACTGGTAGGTCTCCTTCAAGTGAGATTCCATGCTAGAACCTCATATAGATAAAGTCCAGTCCACCACCATTTATCACAATAATACTGCAATACCATTTGGGTAACAGCTTTCTAGTGCAAGACAACACTAACTGCACTGCACAGCCACAGGAAGGCCAGGGTGAGGTGTCTGTTCTAGGTGCTAACTTGTAAGGGACACCAAACTGTTTGGTAGTTTACAAACTCTCAGTGTTAGGTTTTTTTAAAGGTAGCAACATATTTTTAGGTTGCTAATAATAACCTCACTGCCATTTCTAAAAAAACCACTTTGACAGTTTACACAAAGTCACTGAGCAATCATGGTTGTAATCTCTTATAGACAATGGGGAGGGCTTCCTAATAAACAGGTTACCTGGGGCACCAGACTCTGTTGCTACAGTCTATCTGTCTATCTTAGCAAGTTTCTGTGTTTAGGCAGGGAGAATGGCTCTTGTGGATTCAGAATTCGGATGTAGCAGTTGACATTCTTGAACTCAGTATTATACAATATGGTGCAAGTTGCAGGTACACTAGCATTATTCATTTCTTGTACACTAGTGGGGACACAGGCTGTACATAAAATAAATATCTTCACTCACAGTATGAGTGGCTTACCTGCTTCCAGATCTCACCCCATGGATATTGGTGGTCCATATCAGATTATCATTAATTCTACTTCCCTTAGTTGCAGCATGAAATGACTCCATCACCATCATAGCAACAGCGGAGTAACAGGTTGTTAAGCAAGTCAGTAGGAAAAGGCCTTAGTGTGTGTGTGTGTGTGTGTGTGTGTGTGTGTGTGTGTGTGTGTGTGTGTGTGGAAAAAATGAAGTGACACCATGGATGAGCAGATGTGCAAAGTAAAAATTAGCAAAAAGGAAGAAAAAAGAAAAAATAATGTTATAAAAGTAATTTAATTTGAAGCGAGAGATCTGATGCATTGAAAAAAGGAAGAAAAGAAAATGTAATGATATTTTTTTAATATAAAGTAAGCAATTTGGAGCAATGCATAAATCAGAGGTGGAAGTCATAGAAAAGTGAAGGAGATTAATTGAGAATTCAAGAATGATGGAAAGCTTTTGCATTGTTTCTCAGAAAGTTTAATGCCTGCACCTTTTAGTCGTTTGTTTGTTTTTTTGTCTTTATTTTCTCGTCTTTGTAATGTCCCTCAAAGAAGGAATAATAGCTGTCATACATTCGCAGCACTGAAGTTGAGGAAGGCAAACATCCTGTAGGGAAAATAGCCAGTCACGTCACATACAAATAAGCTTCTTTTCCACAGACATGAGAACACATTGAAATATGAAGAAATGGACAGCAGAAAATAAAATAAAGACAAAATTTAACCCTCGGAGACCTGCAGTACTACTTCTGAGTGCCAGAAATATTGTTTGATATTCCCTGAGGCTATGCTTTGCATTTTGACTGATGAGTGCCTTGTCAGCTTTGATATATCTTACTGGAAATGAATCAGCCTTGCAAAGTTGCAGGCCTACATCCCATTTCCACTAATTGAATGGCTTCTGTTTGGATACACAGGTGAACAATCATTAGACATATCTGCTGTTATGACCTTTAAGTTAGGTCATGGAAATCTTAAACAAGGGTTCATCAGCAAACATAATTTTTTGATGTAGGTTTCTTCTAATGAAAGTTTTGCTTTCTAGTGAGTGATGCAGACAAAAATAGAGCTTTATTACTACAAATGACATCTGTTATTACGAGAATATATGCAAGCTCATATCAAAAAGACATTGTGAGAACATAAACCTTCCCGCATCCTCAGGGTAAAACAGAATACATCAGTGCAACTAGTATGCAGATAAAGTAAATATAAACTCTGCAAATATCAATACCCCCATAACTGAAAAAATAACACACATTAATGCTTGTGCTACATTAACAGCAATAAAAAAGTGTTCCTGATCTCAGTCTACTTATCTTGGATTGCATAGTTAATCTGATTTTAGATCACCAATAAATTAAAATATATCAGGATCTGATCATAGTACATACTGTGACAGGCTACTGGGTAAGAATAAGCTTCTCCATAGTTTTTTTCTTTGCAGGTGTAAATTATAGATTTCATAGATAATGAACATATGCCATTTTGGTTAACTACTGTAAACAACAATTGCATTACCCCCAAACATCTTCTTGTGTTTGTTCAGTAGTAAAATTTGCATCTCTGTATTGTATAATATTTTTGGATTTCAAGAGTAGCTTGTTTCTGTTATTTAATAGCGTCATCTTTATGGTACAAATAGATTTGTATCTGCTTGCCTCAAAGAAAACAAATCAGACTTGCAGCTGCAACTCAGACATGAGAGCCTTCAACAGTGCCTTATTTAGCTTTCACAGTTCTGGATCTTACAGTGCAGAATAATTGCCTTCAAGCCAGAACATGTTTTATTTTTTTTCAGCCTTGTACTGGCACTGAACTCACACATTTAGTACACAATCACACTAACAAGCAGATGCTTTGTAGTGGAAGGCACATTGTGTGGGTTTGTGGTGGATGAGAAAGCTAATGATGTTATATTCCTGCCAGGAAATGCAGAAGGAATTTGTTTACCATGTCCTTGCCAAAGCTTACCCACTTTCTCTAAGTACTGCCAAAATTTTAATCTGATTTAATTTGCGTTTTAACTTTACTTCCCTGCCACATACTGGTTAAATAAAATTGTAAGAAAGGATATTCACTGTACCCCACTCATTAGAGTATGTATGTATGTATGTATGTATGTATGTATGTATGATACAAGCTGATTATAACAGGAACATTTCCCAGGTCTTCATCCGTGTCACCATGCAACTATGACATTTTTCTTTTTATGCTATGTGTGGGTTTGTTTTTTATGAAGTGTTTAGTGTGTTCTGAAAGAAAATGAACATTATTAGTAGAAGTAACTATAAAAATCAGTCTTGTGAGATAGCCGTTTTAATCTTTCACCAAAGAAGGTAAAGAATTGCACACTTTTTCTCTCCTATATGGACAGATCTGCTGGATGAACTGTAACGATGCTATGTCTTAAGGAAAAACAAGGCAAACCAACTCATCAGTGGGCATCTAAACTAGGTTTGTCTCCAGAGCCAGAAGTCATATTGTATTTGAAGAGTCTGACTATAGAGCTATGTAAGTACTTACAGTACACCAAAAAGAAATCATTCCTGAAAGGAATCAAAATGCAGATTTTCATCAACTTTTTATGTTAGCTGTCTCTCTAGAAAAAAACACTGCTGCAATGTGGTGGCAGTCTTTTTAAAGTACAGATTGTAGGGTCTATATTATATGCTGAAAGAGACTTTTCTTCAAACATATAATGATTGACATGTAAAGAGCGAATGGCCACATCCGCAAATTTTCCTCGGGAAAAAATTCATTTGGCCGTTGTCGGGAATTGCCCTTTTCCCCAATATAGAGCGATCTCGGAGTTTGTATATTTAGTTGGGGGGTGT
This sequence comes from Protopterus annectens, assembly GCF_019279795.1. NCBI lineage: Eukaryota > Metazoa > Chordata > Ceratodontiformes > Protopteridae > Protopterus > Protopterus annectens. The sequence continues at coordinate 545,411,203 of NC_056730.1, read as the reverse complement.
GGGGAACATGGCCCCCCACGTCAGGGTGTGTGGAGGGTGAAGCCTCTCACTTGATTAGGGTTTTGAAGTTTGTGTTTTTTGTGTATGGCGCCATGAATTTTTTCACGAGGAAAAAATTTGCGGATGTGGCCATTCTCACTTTATAGCGGTTGCTATTTAGGTGTCGATGATTATATGTTCGAAGAAAAGTCTCTTTGAGCATATAATATAGACTCCAGATCGTACAGTGAGGACCCTACCTAGTTGAATATATCTAGCAATTTCTGTTTGCTCTGTATCTATTTGAAGGACTGCTATTCAAGCATCAAATGGGATTTCCTATTTAGGTAATATTATGTTATCATAATATGAGTCACTCTAATGACTGAATCCATCTTTTGACTTTTAACTGTTCTATGTATGCAAAATCTTTTGTCTAAGAAACCCTGAGAGGGTCAGATTTCACAATCTTATCAGCAAACCATGCCCGACTAACCAATCATATTCCCTAAAGGTAGGCAGACTTATCCAAGAATATCTTACCATATAACTCAAAGAAAAGCCTCTTTCAGAATTCCAGTGACAAGTCAAACACAACCAAGGGAACAGTACAGTACAAATTAATACATATACAGAGATGATAGTATACAGCTTCAGCAACATAGTACAATCTTTTCTTTTTTCTGGAGATGGAGAAGATGTGGGTAAGAGGTGTTGTGGTATTTAGCTCCAGTGAAGATGGGGTGAAGGTGCTTTATGCAAGTCAACTATCCTACATGTAAATGGGGCTGCAGAAAGACATATTGAGTGTCAAGCAAATGAACATGTAGACTACTACAGCTGCCAGCACATACACATTCCCAACAACTTTGTTATATAGGACGCTAGGCTGGGAAGGTAGGTTGAAAGTGTGGGATACCACATTAGACATAAAGTTATGAAAAACAAACAAACAAACAGAACAGCCTGGAGGATTCCTGAACTGCACCCTTCATGTTTTCTAAGGCTCCACCAAATAGGAAGGACCTTGTCCTGTCTCACTACAATAATGTTAAGCCTTCATCTTCTCAGTTATGCCTTCTCCAGTCAGCCAACCTTCCACTTCCTTATCTACTTTTGTTTTACAATTAATTTCAGTTCTAGTTATTCTCCTGATGTTAAAGCTCCAAGTGAATATGCAAAAAAATGAAGAGTATAGTGTGTTGTTTTCTTTTTAGTTTTACTGTTTACTCAGTGTGTCTGTACAACTACACCCGCAAAATGATATAATGGTAGGTATTGGAAAATGATTTACATACAGTTGCAAAGGACTCTGATTATGCAAAAAAAAAGTACTTATTTGGAAGAGCTGCTTCTTACTTGCATTGTAGTTTCACTACTACATCATTACATGTATTAATTTTCAATGTAAGGTGTTCCGTCTAAAAAAATAGTTGACAACCTTAACTTCTAGGAAGAAAGAATTTTGTTACTGATGTATTTAGTATGGAAATAGTAGTTTATTTGTTAATTTAGGTAGTGAAGCATCATAGGTTCAATCATTTGTAATGTCATGACAAGTGTTTTCAGGTCTGAGAAAAATCCTTAAGAAAATACATTGCAAAAACAACAAAATTTTCATCAAAAACTTTATAATTTGATAATGTACATTACGAGGTGGCTATATCTGACTACAAAGGTTTGTTACTTATACCTGCTTTAGAAAGTAACCAATATACTTTAAGACAAGCCCTGTAATTACCTGAGTATGGTTACTGAGGTATGGATGAAGCTATCTAGTAAATTATCCAGTAAGAACATTTGAATAAATTAAACTTACATAGCACATTTAAGGAAGGTAGTAAGAAAATTTGGTGGGATACAGGCTGAATAGAAATACAGATGTACAACTTCTCTAAGCTATTTGCAGATAAATTGAATAGAAATAACATTTTGGAATAGATGTATTGTCTTACCAATCTAGTTGAGGGCAGTTCAGGTTTGGTATAACAGAATTATCGATGGTAAAATTTCAAATATTTTTCTGTTTTATTCATGTAATAAGAAAGCTCCAACAGATGTGATCTTAAATAGCTTATTTTATGCTCAGTTAGGAAAATATTTGCTGGCAAAGACTTTTGGCTATTATGTTAGAAAGGTCTATGAAATTAATCCACTTGAATCAATGGAAACTTGTTTTTTCAGTTCAAGAAAACTACATTGTTTTTTGGATTACCTGATTTGCAGAGATATTTTACAGCTACACAGTTAAGGCTCTCTTACAAGCAGAAAACTACAATTCAAAGTGGAAAGGGATGATGAAGTGGGAGGGATTTAAGAAATAAGGATTGGGTGTGATTTTGGGTGCAGATCTTTAAGGAGAATTACAACAGTCATAAAGACTATTATATTCATAAAGTAACAAAGTATTGACACAAGAATGGAGAAAGTAGATTCTGCTGATAGGGGTGACTACAAATAGGAGTACAGAGAATAGGCAAGATGGGGGTAAAATTTATTTGAGAAAACTGGCAAGGACCCAAGGTATTGGGAGCAAATCACTAGAGAGGGAAAGGTAATAGAATGGGTTACAGACTGACTTACCTATCAAGGATTGATATCAGACTATAGGCAAAAAGAAAGGGATAGGGGAATCCTAAGTGAAGGACCTGTACTGGTAAAGTTTTTAGCTGAATCTAGAACGGAAGCTGCCATTAAAATAGGGATAATTAATAGGGCATATAAAATATTGCAAGATAACTATAGGAATCAATTAGAGGTTAAAAACAATTGGGATGAGAGACTAGATAGGCAAATCACAAATAAATAATGGGAGGACATGTCGTTGCTCATAAATATGGAACAAAGTCTAGCAGATTTAGGATTTTTGCTTGGAAATGTTTGCATACATATTTTATACCCCAAGCAGACTGCAAAGTATTTTTCTTCATGTAGATTGCGAATGCTGCAGGTGTAATGTGAAGAAAAGAGGTAACTGGGAACATTTGTTTTGAGACTGCAATGAGTTGGCAGACTTTAAAAATTCCCTACAGAATATTCTGTTAGGAATGCTAGGTGAGCAAATGGGTGTGACTAAGGAAATGATTTTTTTGAGCCGGGATACAGGATATAAGTTGCTTAAACATAATAAGGACTTGTTAAGTTTAAATTTGGTGGCCGCCAAAAAAAGCAATTGCTAGAAAATGGAAATCAGAGTCTAAACCAACCAAATTTGAAGTAGTGAATATTTTAATATAGATAAAAGAATCAGAAGCAGGATCTTTTGAAAAGGGTAGGTGCAAGTTACATAGAAAAATGGAAACTGTGGGAACAATGCATGTAGAAAAATGTTTTGGAGGAGAAATGAGGTTAGGGGAAGGCAAGAAATTGACCAATTTATGTATTGTTGGATTGATTATATTGTAAAGAAGAATATATGCAAGGTATGATGTATAAAACTGTAAACGTTTAAATTGTTTGTTTTCTTTTATATTAATGTAATTTTGCCTATTTCATAAGTGATAATTTAATAAAGGTGTTTAAAATGAAAAGAAAACTACACTATTAATATACTAATGCACACTTTGCCTGTTGCACAAAAGACCAGGAACAAGGTAAAATGAATAAGTTTGACAACAATTTATAAGTGTAAGTATTAACATAAATGGAGATAACTTGCTGTTTAAGTAAATATTCATTTTTAAATGGAATTGTAATCCGTGTCTTGGGAAAACTTTTCTTGAAACAATGAAACATAAAAACTATATTGCTGACAATGTGCATGCCATTTTATACAACATATAAAGTCAAATCCTGGTTTCTGCAGTCAGTTTAAAATATTGTGTCTCCACTCAAAAAACATTATAATTCCAAATGTTTCTTAATAGAATAATTTTAAAATACTGTATGTGAATTCATTGTTAATATAAACTGCAATGCAATGCATCATAGGTTTATAGGTGTGTACTAGGCTAATCGCCCTGGGACCTTTACAAGCCTAGCCCATAGAAGTGCATTGGCATTGTGCCACCTGTCATTAGTTCCCAGTGCCTCTATCAAGTAGAGCCACTGGAGTGATCCCTGGGGTGAACTTTCTATTTCTCATCCACTCATCAAGATTGCCTCTTAGTAGACGATATGAGACAGAGAATAGCTGGAGTTTTTTGAGCCTGTCCATGTAAGACATGTGTTTAAGGCCTAGGATTCTCTTTGTGAGGTACTTTTGTGGCCTTTCCAGCTGTTGCATGTGTCTAGTGAAGTACATGCCAAATGGACCATTATACTCGATGACTGGCCTAATGAGGGAAGAGTAGAGAGAGATGATGACCTCTTTCTTCCTGGATGCAAAACCCTTGGTAATGAGATGTACCACAAAGAAGGACTTTCTGACCACAGTGGCAATGTGATGGTCGAATGCGAGGTTGCTGTCAACCTATGTCCCCAGATCTCTTATAACACCTTCAGTGTTCAGTGGGCTCCCACTGATGTGGTAATTAGTGGAAACTGAGTTTTTCCCAAAGGGGATGACGACGCATTTTTTGGCATTAAGCTTAAGGCCATGGTTTCAACACCAGTCATTGGTCTCAGTGAGGCCTTTCTGTAGGATATCTACATCACTTGGGGAGTTAATAATGGCTCTCAGCTTGCAGTCATCTGCGAACTTGGTCAGCCAGAGCCCCTTCGTGTTGGCCTGGACTTCTGAGAAGTAGATGCCAAACAGGACAGGCCCCAGGACCGATTCCTGTGGGACTCCACTCGTGACTGGTCGGCAGTCTGACTTGGAATCCACTACTTTCACACTGTGGGTTCTAGGTGTGAGCCAATTTGGAACCCACCTAGTGATATAGGGGTTGATGCCTAGTTTGGTGAATTTATCAATAATTCCTGAGTGGGGAATTGTATCAAAGGCCTTGGCCAGATTGAGGTAGGCTGTATAAACTGCCTTGCCCTCATCCACAGCTCTGGTGACTAACTCAAATAAGTCAACCAGATTGAGCAGGCATGATCTACCTTTCACAAAACCAAATTGGGTGGGATCTAGAGTTTGGAGATTCCCTATTTCCTTGTTAATTAGGTCCATGATGATGTGCTCCATAGCCTTACATATCAGACCCATCAGGCTAATGGGGCAATAATTCCCAGGGTCTGTAGTCATTCCCCCTTTATGGAGAGGGATGACTGCAGCAGTGCGCCATTTGGTAGGGACAAAGCCTGAGATTGAACAGGACACATAGATGTGATGCCAGTTCACTTTGTAGTTCATGTAGAACACATCCAGGGATATTGTCAGGTCCCATGGAAGCTGTATTCTTGGCCTTGGACAATGCAGCTTTAACCTGTGCTGCAGTAATGCTGGGTGCCTGGCATTCCTCTGGTATTGTGATTAGTCCTTTGGGGGGGGGTAAAGTTGGCACTGAATCTGTTGGCCAGTATGATGGCAATTTCTGTTGGCTAAATATAGGAGGTACCATTGTGCAGTAACTCAGAGGAAATCTGGGTATTGCCATGGAGATTCTTTATATAACTATAAAAGGCTCTGTGGTTGTTTTTAGTGTCTGCCGCAATTCTGCCTTCATTGTTGGCTTTAGAGGTTTTGATGAGGGATTTCAACTTTTTGTTGAGGCTAATACAGGAGTTTTTCCAGTCTTGGAGCTTCACATTTTTCTGCAACAGTTTCTTTCTTCTGTTGTAGAGTTAGTTAATGGCAGGGTACCACCAGATTGGCTTCCTTTTTTGGAGGAGAGTGTCTTGGTTCTGTTAGGTATGGCTAGTTTCATGCATTTATGTATGTGTTCGTACAGTGCATTGGTGTAGGATTTGGCAGTCATGCATCTATTTTCCATTGACATGGGTGCTGTGAAGTTAGCCACCTCTGTTTTTAGTAGTCCAAAGTCAGCTTTGGAGAAGTTTTTCATGGTGGTTACCATTGCGGGGGGTGTGGGTGAGATGTGGATTTCCATGTTGATTAGTTTGTGTCAGATCCAGCCAGGGAGGAACTGACTATTGGTGTAGAGCAACGGTTGCCTATGTTAGTAATATCCAGGTCAAGGATGTTGCTTCCTCTAGTGGGAGTAAGAATGAGCTGGTCCAGGGCATTGGAATAGATGAATTCCAGGAAGTGTTGGGCCAGTGTATTGGTGCATGAGTAGTTTTCCCAGTTGATGGAGGGGTAGTTGAAGTCACCTAGTATGAGAGTGTTGGGTTGGATGCTAATAGTTTCCAGGATGCTTGGGAATGTAGAGTGAGAGTCTTGGGACATGGTTGGGGACCTGTAGCAGGCTATGACCTGAATCTCCATCTTGCCCAATGTTAGTTGCACCTGTATCTCAGATGCGTTATGCTGGGCTACTAGTCTGGAGGTGTGCATATCCTTTATGAATATGGAAATATCACCACCTTTGAAGCTTTGGTCCATGTTCTGGGGCCGAAAGGTGTGGAATGAGTTATAGCCTGGTAGTGCAGGGGTGCTTTCTGCTGCTTTAAACCAGGTCTCCATTACAGCACAAATGTCGATGTTCTCCATTTTGAGGAGTGCTTCGAGCAAGTGCATCTTGAGATTTAGACTACTAGCATTGTGCAGCATGACCCTCAGATTGCACTTATTTATAGCTGTTACAGTGGTAATTTGGTCTTTGGGACTATAGGGGTGGAAAGAGCCTTAGCCAGTATCCGGAAACCCAGGGATGACAGATGCAGGCCATCTCTGGTAAAGCATCGAGGTCTGTCAATCATGTCATCCCAAGCAGACAGATACTGGATCCCCTTAGAATGACACCAGAAACCTAGTCAATTGTTGAAGTCAATCATTTTCAGCTTGTACTGGGGTATCATTCTGGGTGATGGTAGGATGCTTCTCAGGACTAGGGTCATACCTACCTGGGCCACATAATCCGAGAGCTCCTCCATGTCTCTTTTCATGTAGTCCAGGGAGGTGCATCTCAGGTCATTCACACTCACATGAACAGTGACAGAGTCATACTTGTACTATTTGTGGAGTGACCCGAGTGTGAGTGCATGTGTTATATGTCAGATTCTGGCACCTGATAGACAGCTGACTGTTACCTTCTCCTTATTCAGCCTAGTGTGTGGGACATCAGTGTGCCTCACTAGGTACTTAAGTAACTTATATAAAATTAATGACTATTATCATGCATGCTTACACCCTAGCTCGTTTTTCAAATTGGCACTAAGGTTGTGCACGTGTATGGGTTATATCCCTGCATGTACAGCCTCGCATGCTTCTTAAAGATACAGGCACACATGCTTTAGACTCTGTTATACAGAGCCTGACTGCATTGACTATGACAAATTTAAGCAAGAACTGTTAGGCTGGTATAACTCCTGAGGTACAAGTAATAACATTTTATAGAAGGAGGAAACTGGTGGGGAAAAAGGTGAAGTCCCAAGACTGGAAAAACTCTTATCAGCCTCCACAAAAAGTTGGGATCCTCATCAAATCCTCTAAAGCTAGCTATGAAAACAGAATTACAACAAGTAGTAAAGACAACCACAAAGCCTTCTGTAGATATGTAAAGAATTTCCATGGCAATACCCAGATTTGCTCTGAGCTACTGCACAATGGTACCTCCTATACCGAGCCAACAGATATTGCCAATATACTGGCTGACAAATTCAATGCCAACTTTACTCCTCTGCCTCCCCCAAAGGACCAATCACAATACCAGTAGATTGACAGGCACCCAGTATTACTGCTGCACAGGTTAAAACAGCACTGTCCAAGGCCAAGAATACAGCTTCTATGGGTCCTGACAATATCCCTGGCTGTGTTCTACATGAACTACAGAGTGAACTGGCACCTCACCTGTGTGCCCTGTTCAATCACAGCCTAACCTCAGGCTTTGTCCCTACCAAATGGCACACTGCTACAGTCATCCCTCTCCACAAAGGAGGAGCGACTACAGACCCTGGAAACTATCGCCCCATTAGCCTGATGAGTCTGATATGCAAAGCTATGGAATGCTTCATCATGGACCTAATAAACAAAGATATAGGGAATCTCCAAACTCTGGATAATACAGCCTACCTTGATCTGGCCAAGGCCTTTGATACCATTCACCACTCAGGAATCATAGAAAAACTCACTAAGCTAGGCATCAACCCCTATATCACTAGTTGGGTTGCAAACTGGCTCACAGATAGAACCCACAGTGTGACAGTAGCTAACTTGAAGTCAGACTGCTGACTAGTCATGAGTGGAGTCCCACAGGGTTCAGGCCTGGGTCCTCTCCTGTTTGGTATATACTTCTATGAAGTCCAGGCCAACATGAAGGGACTCTGGCTGACAAACTTCACAGATGATTGCAAGTTGGGAGCTATTATTTACTCCCCAAGTGATGTTGACATCCTACAGAATGGCCTCACTGAGACCAACGACTGGTGTCAGAACCATGGCCTTAAGCTCAATGCCAAAAAGTGTGTCAACATCTCCTTTGGGAAAAACCCGATTCCCATGAACTACCACATTGATGGTAGTCCACTGAACACAGAAGGCGTTATAAGAGGTCTGGGAACACAGGTTGACAGCAGCCTCTCTTTTGATCACCACACTGCCACTGTGGTCATAAAGTCCTTCTGTGTGACACATCTCATTTCTAAGGATTTTGCATCCAGGAAGAAAGAGGTCATTGTCTCCCCCTACTCTTCCCTCATTAGGCCAATCATTGAGTACATTGCCCCAGTTGGCATGTACCTCAGACACCTGCAACAACTAGAGAGGCCACAAAAATACCTCACAAAGAAGATCCTAGCCCTTAAACACTTGTTCAGTATGAACAGACTCAAAAAACTCCAAATATTCTCTGTGTCATATTGCCTACTTAGAGGCGATCTCTGCTTGACTTACAAAGCCATGTCTGACCCAGCTCTGTTAGAAATGCTAACACCTAAAGAAATCCCAATCCCTCCACCCCACACACTCCAGAGACCTCAACCTCATTACCACAATCAACAAAACATATTCGAGGGACAGGATCATAACCCAGAGACTGCCCATGCTATGGAATAGACTTCCCATACATGTCAAGCAGAGCACCTCGCTGATCCTTTTCAAGAGAAATCTTGATGAGTGGATGGGAAATAGAAAATTCACTCCTGGGGATAACTCCAGTGGCTCTACTCATCATAATGGCAGGGTAATCATATGGCTAAGCTTGTAAAGGTCCCAGAGCCATTAGCCTAGTACACACCTATGCACCTACAGCTGGACTTTTAATGTAGATAAACTGGTGAGTGCTCAGATGCATTTTAAAACTCTGGCTTGATCCTGATAGTAACAATAAAGCAAAAATGTTAGAAATTTTAACAGCTGGCAGATGTATAAGAACTTTGCCTAGTAATAGTTAAAAAATGGGTACTGCAAATTGACCCCCCCCAAATAAAATCTGATAAGCTTGTAACATTAATAAAATGCTTATTACTTAATGACACAATGAATTGTATGCTACTAGTACTAAAAGTGCAGTAAGAGGCATACCTACTTCTGTGAAACAAAAATCATTAAGTAATATGCTCATTTCTTACAAATGTAGGGGACAGAGATTCCATTTATAAGTTCCCTGCTACTAAAGAAAATGATTCTGCGAAATCAGAGATTCATGTTTTAAATGAGGTTGTTCAAACATCTAGGATAAGTGAGTTAGTTCTATGTCACTGTATTACAACCAAGCTAATAATATGTACAGTTCTACAATGTCAAATTACACGTTTCCTTGCTAAACTTTTCCTAGTTGTAAGCATAAGGTTAGTAACAACTAAAAATATTTAAAAAAATGGGGGTATTATGTGTTTGTGGTGACAGAAAAAAGTATCCTACTCACACATGTAGAAATTCAGATACACCTGGGATAATAGTTGCATCTTGTAGCTATAAATGCTGATGCAATAGTAGGAAAATACTTTCCCATTTTAAAGCACTATAAAAAATTTTGGAAGTAGGGAAACTCTATAAATATAGGGCCGGTTTCTGTAAAGCTCAAGGAATCTGGTGCATTATGCCAATCTCAGTGTGAAATTTGTGGATAACATTGTAATATGCTAATATACAGCAAGAAACTCAGAATACCTCAGCACACACTAGGACACCGCAGTTCCAACGGCACACTATAGAAATGCACAACTAATCCGTAAGTATAAGACAGTTGTCCAATAATGTTGTACATTACTAAACAAATAGAAAGATACCACAAATCAAGAATCCTGAAAGTTGTTTAGAAAGATAATGAAATCTGTATAGTAACTTTAAGGACAACTACAGAATATTACTGAGTCCATAGTGATAATCCAAAAGAAAAACATACACACATTAAAAATGAAAAAATATCCCAAACTAATCAACATGGCAATCATTTCAGAAATTTGCAGGAGTACACACAGAAACATATTAGACAATCATGGATATGTCCTTATGCCATCCACTACCTTATAATGCATGCTCCAAAGCTGCAAGGTTATTTGTAATGCACATATATTCACATAACTAATTACATTAAAATCAGAGACAACTATGGATATCTACATAATACATGTAAGATAAAAAAATATTGACTTGAATTTTTTGATAAATTTCCTAATAAAAATTAAAGGTGAAGAGCATCACGGCCACTTCACCATAACTAACAGTTGCTAACACTGGGTTTGGGACCTGTGTGGGGAGCACAAGTAATACACACACCCAAGGTAAGTAGGAGATAGAAAAGAAGATGTGGTGTATGTATGAAGAAGAGGGACAAAGAAGAGGAATGTGCAAATAGGAAAATCTGAGGGAAAGTCAGAAGGGCATGGGCACTACTTTTGGTGAGAATAGGCTTTATTTTTTTAAAGAATGGAAGGAAAGGTAAACACAGGGAGAGAGGAGGTGAAGGTAAGTACATCAGGTACACCCATAGAACAGATAGCACAGCACAAGTTGGACAAAGGTTGGAAAAACAATAAGGAAAGGTTAGCTACACATACAGCACACTGCAATATAAAGTCATCATACAGGGTGTGGATACATACCAGCTATGGTGAAATGCAGAAGAATTAATTTGCCTATGGACTATCACATTCGCACATGTTGCATAATGTGTGATAGTCATACTTGGATGTGTATGACCAATGATACATGTGTGTTCCAGGGTAATAAATTAGGATCACAGTACACATTAGATAAATATACATATATCCAATTAGTCCATCAGCAGTACAGGTGTAAAGAGGTAGGGAGGTGGACAACCTGGAACCACATCATGGTAAAGCAGGGCACGGTAAGGTGATAATGTACATGCACATGTAAAGAACACAGGGTGCTGTAGAAGGCATACACACATCTATTTAAACAAATGGAAAACATATGTTAAATGGACAGATGGACTGCAGATGTCCACAAAACTGGACATGTATAAAACACACATACACAGTAATGTCACATCAATGTGCATAGGTAAGCAAGTTAAACATTTCAGTTGCATACACATATATTGTCATGCAAATGTCAAATAAAGAAATGTGTATGTCAACCACACTATTGATTATGGAGCAGAGAACACCTCTGTGAGCATCAATACAGCACATTTGCAGTACATCACTGAGTGCTCACTTGCCAAAGCTACATATCTGTGTCAGTATGTATTTGACTATGTGCACACATACATACAATCATTATGTATACAATTATTTATGGAAGGTGTACACCAATGTCACTATGTCATGGATGTGCAAATGCTACATACAACAAACATGTAATATACTGTGAAAGACTGTGTAATCTGTACTACTGTGTGCAGATTAATGTTGCCTTGCTCTTTGATGCAGTCAGATAAGTAGGACTGTTCATACACAGGATATACCTGGATCTGATCCCACATGGGATCAGTATTGCCAAACTGTGACACAACACCACATCAAAGCCATGATAAATGACATGTATGTATGTCGCACATACCTGATATGGCAAAACAGATATCCAAGGCATATAACATTCTTAGTGTTGGACTATTGACAACATATATTGTCTGTCAGTCATCCCAGTAAGACAAATGTTTACAGGCCGCCTGTTGCAGCACTATCAAAAGGACAGTGTAATGTATTAACATGTGTCATGCAGACATTGAAACCACATTAAATGCCACACAATAATAGCACATAAGCACGACAGCTATATGGTATGCATGCACAAGAGTGCATATACAGTCCAATCAGTTAAATGTCAATGACCTTGTTGGCAGCAGAACACAAGTGGAGCACATAGACAATACTTACTAATCGGAGGGACCAGGCAAATGTAGATCAGACTCCTGACTGATCTCACGAGCTATCATTCTGAATGAGTCCCACATAGCCTATGCTGTCTCATCGAAGAAGGTTCCTATCATGTCCCTCACATGTATTTGGACCACATCGGTAATGACCTCCCTGATCTCCTGAAAATCGTCTCTAACTTTGCCATGGGGATGTCTCCTCTGGGGTTCAGGCAGGATGGCTTGAGCAGTGGCAGGCACAGGCTCCTTGTCATCGCCATCATTGTAACCATCTTCTTCCGATGACTTGAGCAGTGGCTTCACATGTGGATGTTGTCATCTTTGGATTGGTGAAATTCTTTGGGTATCATGCTCTTTAAAGTTTAATTGCAAAACACAGCAGAAAAGAAAACAATATTTATCGCACAGAAGAATCCCATGAAAATCAGAGCACAACACAATATTGTTATGATGACAGATTATACAAGGACTGAGACACAGCCATTATAGGTTCATAGGTTCATAGGTTCATACTAGGCTATCTGCCCAAGGGCATTTATAAGCCTAGCTAAGCCTAAGTGAGAGTTTTTGTTGCTTTCCCTTTCTTTAGTTTGAAGAAAACTATGCCTATTATTTGCTGTGCCTCTGTCACTGAGGAGAGACACTGAGGTAATCCCTATCCTATATCTCATCTCCCATCAATTGATCTAGATGTGCATCCCTTCATGATCAGGTGGGCAATGTAGAAGGGCCTTTCTCATCAATGGCCTTGGTGTGACTGTTTTAAAAAGTCTAGAGTTTAAAAAAAGGCATCTGCGCCTGACAAAGCCAAACTGTTGGAACAATCCTCTGGTATAGATATCTCTCCTTTGGTGTTTGCACTGAACCTGTCAGCCAGTATATATTGGCAATGTCTGTAGGTGTAATTTTCACATCATTTTTCATTTTGAGCATAACAGTACTGGTGTCCCCTCCTTCCTAACGCAACTAATAAAAAGAGATGAAGGTATTTGTTTTTTGAGTCCTTAGTTTTTTTTTCAATTTTTTCTTGCTGCGATTGATTTGAGAGCTCTTAGTTTTTTTTTTTACTTACTGATGATCTAATTGTTTAAGGATTTTAAGGATCTTGATTTCTCTGAAGTAGCTTCCTCCTTTTGTTGTAGAGCGCTGGTTATGGACTGGGTCCACCAGACTTGGTACAAAGAGTCTTTGTTTTGTTTGGGATTGCCTGATCCATTGCCTGATCCTAGGTGCAGTAGTAGGTGCTGGTAAGAGTGATTTGAGTGCTGTTTAGCTGATTACCTTTTGTACTTAAAAGAGCCTTAACTAGTCTTTTGAGTCTTAGGAGTGTGAAATTGAGTTTTTTTTAGTTCTTTCATGTGGGTTTTTTTATCCTCTTTGGGGGTTGAGAACCTCAGTGAATTGATTATTGAGTGATCTGATCAGTGAGGTGGGGGTATATCTGGTGTGTTCCAGATGACGTGAGGTTCTCGTGCGTTGAGAGGGTCAGGTCATATGTTTCCCCTTGTGGGTGTGGTGTGGAACCTGAATGGCTTTATCCTTTGTCCAATATGTCATACTCTTAAAAAGGACAATAGCATTCTTTCCTGGTCAATTCTATATGCTTAGACACACACACACACACACACACAAACACGTCATTAGCATTGTAAAACTGTATGAATGGTCAACAAACATATTTTACTGTCTACATTCAATGATGTATACGAGCAGAAACAACATACCATTCTGTAAATGAGAAAGATATTGGTGACTATTGATATTCATTCATAGACTAGTACTAAGCTAACTGCCCTTGCGAGCCATTTTAAGCTTAGCCAATTATCCCTTGTGAGACTCAAACACTGCACCTTGCGTTTGTAAGGCAAACACCTTAACCATTAGGCCACCCTCCCACCTTTGAGGATAATCTACACAACATATGACAACCTTCTGAGACAGGCAGCATGATATTTAGCTGAACACACATCAATATGATGAGTACAATACTAAAAACAAGGTGATATGTTTAATCAAAACAATTGTATACATATCAGTATGTGATATATCTGTTAATAGTAGTATTGCATGTGTACAACTGTATGGATTCTCTTCCAAAGCAATCAGGAATCAGAAGGTGTACAAATCAAATATTTTGGAACATGATTGCTGATTATAATCTGCCACTATCAAATGTTCACCCACTCAAGTGTCAATCAACCTAGGCTATAGCAGTGTTAAAAAAAAAGCATTTGGAGACAGAAGCAATACCAATGTTGACCTGCAGGGTATGTTCTTTATGAATTGCTGCTGTCAGATGGGTACCTGCTCAAGTGCCAGTCAACCTAGGCTATAGCAGTGTTCTTACAAACACACACATGGTGGGTGAAGCAAGTGTAACACCAAAGCTGAACTGAAGGCCATGGCACAAAGTCTGCAAACAACACTGCATACTATACACAACAGATCAAACATCAGAAAGTAGAGTCAGACATACAAGTGTGCCAAACCATGCATCATAAAAAATAGTCATAGTACACGTATATATAAACCTTATAACCTGTGTATCAGATGCACACAACAAACTGTTCTTTATTACAGAACTTCTTCAAAACAATAAAATAAATTACATCCATTTCCTTTTACACCATTATTCTCCTGACATCATTTCCTACATTACTAATCCTTAAAAGGACATACACATTTAACATATAATTATCCAAAACATTACTTTCTGTCACACTTTTCAATAATAATAAAGATAAAGTTGTTACCCATCTAGGAACATTTCCTTGTACAAACTGTAGTCAGTGCAGATTTATGATGGGGGTGCAGAGCCATCATTTCAAACATCTGAAGTATACTTTAATACCTAAAGATAGGTATGACTGTCAAAGTGATTGACTGGTATGCCTTGCAGTGTGTTCAGATTGTGAAAATTTCTATATATAGGTAAGACCATTAGAAAGTTAAAATACAGGGTTAGAGACTACATTTTGGCTATAAAGAAAAAGGATATGAGTAACGCTTTAGCCAAACATTCTGTAACCTGTGAACATTTCAGAAAGTTTACCATTTTTGTAGTTGAAAAAGTGAATACAGATAAATTTGTGGGATCCATTAATAATTTTTTAGAAAAAATAGAACTTAAATGGCAAATTTATTTAAGAGCTGATATAGCACCTGGTATTAATGATAAGATTTCTGTCAAAAGTTATTTAAACTATGTTAACGTTTGACTAAGAAATAATATTGGCTAGTATTGTTCAAGTTTTTTATAATACATGTATGGTTATATAACAGAAGATTCCTGTATAAGTTTTAGGATTGTTTTATAGTTTATTACTATTATTGAAAAGTATGACAGAAAGTGATGTTTTGGATAATTATATTTTAAATGTGTATGCCTTTTTATTAAGGACTAGTAATGTAGGAAATGATGTCAGGAGAATAATGGTATAAAAGGAAATGATGTATGTAATTTATTTTATTGTTCTGAAGAAGTTCTGTAATAAACGGGATGAATGCGCTCAACTTATTTTGGCTCCAGTGTGTGTTTTTTGTTTTAAAAGTTGAAGTGAAGAATTTTGTGAGTTTTTAAAACTGTTCTTTATATTGTGGATGTATTTGTAAAAAGTACGCTGACATAATGGATCAAAAATACAAAATACATCAACAGTATACCTTTCTGATGCATAATGGGTATTTCTGCGCATGTAATCAATAAACATGTATATTTGAAAATTACAGGCCTGTAAACAGTGAAATATGCATCTCAGTTAATAATATACATGAAATATTCAACATACCTCTCTCCCTCTGCTGCTCTTCAAGCCTGTGCATCTGCTCAATGCACGTCACTCTGTTCCAACTGTGGTCCTCATTGTCTGAAATAAAAAAGTAAATATTTAAAAATTATTACTTAAATAACAAGGATAAACACTTCACAACACACTTTGTAGACTGTTATTCTGAAGAACCTTAACGTAGCACAATACTCAATTGACATTGTAACATGCAGGTGTTAAGATCTTTGAGCACAGATTGGAGAACATTAGGTTTAAACCTGCAGATGCAACCCTACATCCAAACTCAAAACGTATGACTTATCTGCCTACCTAACACATCTTAACTGTAAAATTCTCTTTTCCAGGCATTGAAAAGAGTTAATGTGATGACATCATCCCGATGGGGATGGTATACTAAGAATGATCTTGTTTTAGGATTACAGACTATGAACATGTGCTGGTCATGTAGCTAAACTGTTTTCAAATTACATTCACATCAGCACTGTGTTCAGAGAAATTAACAGTAACTGAGTAATCCATTCCTCATAGAGTGTGACAGTGTCTTGTAACATCCAACTTGTGTGAACAGAACCTTACATGTTGCAGTACATTATGGATACAGAAAGGTATGTGTGAGGACCAATATTCCTTGAAATTGCACATCGCTAGTTAAATACATACATCTTCCCTGCCCTTCATTACAAAAGTTAGTGGGCCCATCAAAATCCCTCATAATTACAGTTTCAGTCTGTTGTACAATTGACTTCAGTATTTCATGATCAAGCAGTGTTTTACAGCATTTTAAACAGAATACAATATTAACCTATTAAAGTCCTCAGACATATAACAGGATTTATCAAGATGTACTGGCACTGCTGTTAAATAGCTGATGTTAATAGAATGTTATGTATTATGGATATATCAGTAGTAATTCAACAAATAACTGAGTTATTTACAACAACTCTGCACAAAGCTGGGCATCTCCAGATCCTGGAAACTAAAGACCTATAAGTCTCACTAGTCATATATACAAAGTCATGGAATTAATTATTATGGAAATGATCAGTAATGATATAGTAAACCTCCAGGCACTGGACCCAAGCCAGTTTGGTTTCATCAAGGGCAGGTCATCCTACTCAACCTGGTGGACTTCTTTGAGAAGGCCACTAAAGCAATGGATGAGGGCAAAATGGTTTATTCTGCCTACCCTGACCTGGCCAAGGCATTTGGCACAATACCCCACTTGGGCATTGTTGAGAAACTCAAGAGGTTAGGTACAAACCTGTATGTCCCCTGGTGGATAGCCAACTGGCTCTCAGACAGGACCCATGAAGTTAAAATTGGGGTGTTCACATCTGCAAAGAGGACAGCCACAAGTGGAGTCCCTCAGGGATCTGTACTTGGACCACTCCTTTTTGGCATTTACTTCTCTGAAGTCAAGGCCAATGTTAATGGTTTCTGGCTGACTAAATTTGCAGATGATTACAATTTAGGAGCTGTCTTTGAATCCCACACCAACACAGATGTTCTCCAGGAAGGGCTGACACAGGCAAACAAATGGTGTCAGAGACATGGACTAAAACTAAATGCCAAGAAATGCATAATAGTATCCTTCAGGAAGTCGTCCACCCCTGGTAACTGTCATTTTGACAACACACCCCTTAGAGTTGACCCAGTAGTCAGGGACTTGGGGACACACATAGATAGTAATCTAGCCTTTGACCATCACATGTCTACAGTAGTGAGGAAATCATTCTACGCTGCACAACTTATAAACAAAGGTATGGCATGAAGGTCCAAGGAAATCATTGTTCCCCTGTATTCTGCATTCATCAGACCTATCATTGAGTGCAATGCTCCCTTTGGTATGTACCTAACCAGGCATATCCAACAAATGGAATGTCCACAGAGGTTTCTCACTATAAGAATACAGGGCGTAAGTAAAATGCCCTATGCAGACCACATCAAGGCCCTATCCCTGTATTCTGTCTCCTACAGGCTGTTGAAGGGAGATCTATGCCTGGCATTCAGGCATTGTCAGACGCAACTCTGATGGACCTCGTGCATATCAGCAAAACAAACAGTACCAGAATTACCCATTCTAAAGACTTAAACCTTGCCTGTGATATAAATGAGACATCCAGGAAAGACAGGTATGTATCTCAGAGACTACCCTGTCTCTGGAACAGGCTCCCCCATCCATGTGAAACAGAGTTCCTCCCTAACCCAATTCAAGATTAACTTAGACAATTGGATGGGGAACAGGAAATTCATCCCTAGGTTGGCACCTATGCCTTTAATGGACACAGGCAGCCTGTAAATGGTTCATCTCCCAGGCCCCTATTTGTAAATGTTTCATCTTCCACACTCCTGCTTACACTTATCAAGGTACCAGAACTTGTCAGAGATTTGAGCTGCATGGCTAGGCTTAAAAAGGCCCTTGTGGTCGTTAGCCTAGTAAACACCTATGACTCTCAAATTACAGATTAATATCAATGAGTGTAAAATGCTTTGCTAAAAGAATGCTATGGGTATATGACATCAGTATAGCAACTTGAGCCCACACCACACTGAATGTAGACATGCTGGCCTGTGTCCTTACAGAATGAGCTAACAGTCAGCATATGTTCTTTGTAAACAAACAGGTACTGCTTTTTAAATACCATTGTTCAACAACTGATGTTGCTAGGGCATTATGGACTATGGGGTTATTACTAGAAAAACTAGATCAGTGAACCATTACCATGCACAGCATAAAACATAATATAAACTACTGCAATAAGATTTAAAAAAAATGTTATAGGTGAAGTTAACCAAGGTAATACGTTTCCCTATGTGGTTTTGAACCCTCAATGTGCCAAAATGTAGACATACTGGCTATCTGATTTACAGGCTGAGTTAAATTGCATTATGCTTCCATTGCATAGCTGTTTATTAGAAATCGTGTGATGAATGGTAGAATATGGAAAATGCATTCAATTTTTACACTTCTCATAGTGAGGACATAATAGCTATCAACACATACATAGCCAAATATGTTTAACCAATGTTATGGGCATTAATCTGTACAGTGATAAATGTGTCTGTGTACTTGTGAAGGAAGAATGATGTAAGTAAATTATATACTTGTATGTCTTCCACCTTGTAATGGTCCAATAGGTGACACAGTGAGACTCTAACAGAAAACTACGGAATGCACAGTCATCCATGGCCACATGGTAATGAAGCCCAGTCAAGAAGGCAGTAATTACAAAGTTCGCTGAGTTATACACACAAACTAATTCCCACAGCAGCTAAAACATGGTTATAAAACATCTATATGATATATATATATATATATATATGTTGGTAAAATTGTGGGACTATAATGGAAAACCACAAAATGCACAGTCATCCACAGCCTAGGCGCTATAGGCATCAGTGATGCATGTGGACAGTGGCTATGTGAAAGTATGTATTTAAATGTTGTGAAACATATGTACAACTTCAAAGGATACAGTTAATAATTAATTATTAGATAAAATAATAACATGGATATCAAACTCAAAATCAAGACACTAGTGAATAGATAGTCTACTGAATTATCCCTATGAGCTACTTCACACAGCAGCTATAATGTGTTTATAGCAAAATGTATATGATATATATGGGTCAAATAAATATCTGTAAAATCCATAAGAATACTAAGGAATATGTAGACTATTGGTACTTACTTTAAGCATCTACAGGCTGCCTCTGCACCTCATCAACCCTCCTTCAAAGCTCGGCTGCTTCATCTCCCAGGCCCCTATTTGTAAATGTTTCATCTTCCACACTCCTGCTTACACTTATCAAGGTACCAGAACTTGTCAGAGATTTGAGCTGCATGGCTAGGCTTAAAAAGGCCCTTGTGGTCGTTAGCCTAGTAAACACCTATGACTCTCAAATTACAGATTAATATCAATGAGTGTAAAATGCTTTGCTAAAAGAATGCTATGGGTATATGACATCAGTATAGCAACTTGAGCCCACACCACACTGAATGTAGACATGCTGGCCTGTGTCCTTACAGAATGAGCTAACAGTCAGCATATGTTCTTTGTAAACAAACAGGTACTGCTTTTTAAATACCATTGTTCAACAACTGATGTTGCTAGGGCATTATGGACTATGGGGTTATTACTAGAAAAACTAGATCAGTGAACCATTACCATGCACAGCATAAAACATAATATAAACTACTGCAATAAGATTTAAAAAAAATGTTATAGGTGAAGTTAACCAAGGTAATACGTTTCCCTATGTGGTTTTGAACCCTCAATGTGCCAAAATGTAGACATGCTGGCTATCTGATTTACAGGCTGAGCTAAATTACATTATGCTTCCATTGCATAGCTGTTTATTAGAAATTGTGTGATGAATGGTAAAATATGGAAAATGCATTCAATTTTTACACTTCTCATAGTGAGGACATAATAGCTATCAACACATACATAGCCAAATATGTTTAACCAATGTTATTGGCATTAATCTGTACAGTGATAAATGTGTCTGTGTACTTGTGAAGGAAGAATGATGCAAGTAAATTATATACTTGTATGTCTTCCACCTTGTAATGGTCCAATAGGTGACACAGTGAGACTCTAACAGAAAACTACGGAATGCACAGTCATCCATGGCCACATGGTAATGAAGCCCATTAAAGAAGGCAGTAATTACAAAGTCCGCTGAGTTATTACACACAAACTAATTCCCACAGCAGCTAAAACATGGTTATAAAACATCTATATGATATATATATATATATATATATATATATATATATGTTGGTAAAATTGTGGGACTATAATGGAAAACCACAAAATGCACAGTCATCCACAGCCTAGGCGCTATAGGCATCAGTGATGCATATGGACAGTGGCTATGTGAAAGTATGTATTTAAATGTTGTGAAACATATGTACAACTTCAAAGGATACAGTTAATAATTAATTATTAGATAAAATAATAACATGGATATCAAACTCAAAATCAAGACACTAGTGAATAGATAGTCTACTGAATTATCCCTATGAGCTACTTCACACAGCAGCTATAATGTGTTTATAGCAAAATGTATATGATATATATGGGTCAAATAAATATCTGTAAAATCCATAAGAATACTAAGGAATATGTAGACTATTGGTACTTACTTTAAGCATCTACAGGCTGCCTCTGCACCTCATCAACCCTCCTTCAAAGCTCGGCTGCGTCCCTCCGATACAGGTCATCATAGTGGTGATGAACCTGCCCTCCGCTGCAGAAGATCCCTATTCTCAGTCAATGCTCTCTCACAATCTGGTTCCACACAGCAGTATTAGCAAAGTTTCTGACCCTGACTCTCATCCTCTTTTCCAGTCCAGTGTAGACCGTCAACATCTGGGTCATCTCCTCTTTGGTCAATTTGGATGCATGGACACACTGCAGCCTCCTTGAAGTCGCCATCATGATTTGCAATTCTTTCAAAGCTGAAAAATAGAAACACAGAGAAATGCTCACTGAAGTACCACTCATTTCACAGTTAGCAATGGTCTGATCAGTAAATGTATCAAAATCAATACTAGAACGTGGTGCTGATGTCATATTCTAAGGTTATTGGAAGACAATGGGCACGTGCTACACATGAAGCCATTTATCAGTACTTATTGGGTGTTTACATGGGACACCTGTTTGTTTCTGTGTAGCATGGCGTTTTATATAGATATGCACAAATGGGATTAAAAAATCTTGAATTTTAATTAACCTCATTAATTACAAATGGCGTAAATGGTACTTAAAGCTGAGTAAACACAAGGTGCACTTTGATTTTATGATTCTGAGTGAGAGGACATTGGCAACTGGTGGAATTTCTGTAGTGGTAATTAGTTACTGTTAAAGTTAATCATTTCTACAGTACATGTTTAAAGTCATATTTAATCCAAATATTAAGTTTTACAGAAGTTGTCATAAGTTCCTAGAGTGATGATGTCTTGAAATTTATGCATACAGGTGTTATTCTTCTACATTTTTTTACTTTAGCCCCATATGCAGTTGTACAGATAAACTTCCAATGTAAGTGATAACAATATATGGAGGAGGATTTATGGACCATCCGCAGTTCTTACTGGTAATTCTTTGCACTCTGTGGTCTAACTACACAAACCTATGGATTATGACAGTATCTGTATCTAATATGTAATGTTGATGTTCTGAATATTTATTAAATTATGACTCCTAAAACAGTGTTATGCCATATTCTTATGCTGTTATGGATTTTTCTTCAATGATGCTTCGTAAAAAAGGTGTTATCAGTACTGTGTCAATTTACTATGGATCTGTACTATCTACTGATGCAAAGGTGTGCTGCCGCCTTCCGTAAGTTGTTTACTTTAATTGTTAAGTGACTTGGTATTGTAATGTAAAATGCAAGCAGACTGTGAGGACATGATACTGTTGTCTTTGGAACTGTATTCAACATGTATGTAATGGCAGGGGTTCTAATCCCAGTCATGAAGTGTACAGATCTTACAAGTTATGTTGTTTTACAGATGTTTGATGCCATTGTTAATACTTTTCACGTCATGTCAGTATTTCTTACAGATAGTATTATACAGATGTTTGATTATTCAGGAATGCATACTGTTTATTTTGACGTATGCTGTTCATTGACTCAGATGCATAAATGTGCTCATCCATGAATCTTATCATGTGCATATCAATGTTTTCCAGATGACCCACAATCCTAGGGGTGCCAACCTTTCCTCCCAGGAAAATTATATCATCATTGATGGTCTCTGCTAACATGGAAGGAGACTCCTAGGCCATTCAGAGGATATGGTGTGGAGAAATGAAATATGAATGGACCTCACCAACATGATCAATGCTGTTAGTGGCCACAACTGATTGTATGAGGCCTGTAGAAGTCTCTGCTTGGACATAATTCTTTGTGCAGCTAACAGAGCCACACATTATGAGAGGTTGAGGATGCCACTGGTGGTGGACCACCACTGACACCTCCAATGACAACACAATTTTTTGGCCTCACAGCATAGAGCAAGAGGGGAGTGACAAAACCCTGGTGGTGGGATTGAAGCGGGTGTTCCAGGATGGACAGGTGTGTATCCACGTTCAGAACAGGGATGAGTATTTTGGCATTCCATGCATGTTAAGCATGCTCATTCATGTATTGCTGCATAGCTGAGTCATGAACAGACTTCCACACAAAGGGAGGATGATGAACATAAGTATAATTATATGTATTGGTAGATATGAGTTACAGACCAAGCAGTACAAACTGCAGTTGTAATGCTTATGCATTAATATTCACAGGTCCATCTATATTGGGCCTCCAGCAGGGAACAGCAGGTGAGTGTCTCTATACTGTTACTATGCACACTACCTTGTTGGTGCCCCCATGTCATGTAATGGCATGGCTGTTTATTGTTACATTGTTGTTACCATAACCTTGAACACTGTATATACATTCAGTGGAGGGGCAAGCCACATTTTATTAAGTGAAGAAAGACCAGGTATGTTAACTTTCAACAATGTTTAGCACACGTGATGACTGAAATCTTTGTCAATATTTATCAATACAAGCCTGTCTGTGTACAGTTGCAATGTACATCACATGAGTACTTGCAGCCCATACCACTGTGCTGTATATGCGATGTCAGTGTTAGTTTTGAGAACTACATGACTGTGCTGCCTTTCTGTTTACTTTTCCACTGCAGGATCCATAGTACAAACCATGACCTCTATACAGCAAGAGTCCGTAAGTGCACATATCAGTGGTATGTGTATGTCATGCATTCAATCCTTTTTAATTGTATTCACCTGGTACATGTTGTGAATGATGTGATCAATAATGTCTATTTTCCCTACACTAGTTGAAGTTCAACACAGTGGAGTAACAATAACATCCTATGAGTGTTTGCCAGGTGTGTTGCTAGGTTTTTATGCATCACATATGTCATGTATGTTGGCCACGTTAATAGATTGTGGTTCCTATTAGAACGATGAAAATGCATTTTGTCGAATGTGTTTTCGTCGACATGTGGGGCAAACAGGCAAAACAGCGAAGCGGCTATTCAGAGAATTCTTTCCATGGGAAAGAAGTCACTTGACCGCTTCGTTGCTTTGCCTGTTCTGAAGTGTAGTGTGATCTCTTGTCCGGTATAGCTCCTGAGCATGACTGTGCAACAGTTACTGACCTTAGGGTTAGGGTGCGGGTTAAGGTAAGTGCATATGTATGTAAGTGTTTACTGTTTTTTATTTTGCATTAGATGTATGGTTGAGTTACGTGTGTATGTGTTTTCAGCTGTTTACTTTTGTTTTGGGGGGTAGGATTAGGGTTAAGGTAAGTGTGCATGTGTTTGGAACTGTTTATGTAAATGTGTGAGAGTTACTGACCTTAGGGTTAGGGTGCGGGTTAAGGTAAGTGCATATGTTCTAAAATGTTTACTGTTTTTTTTTTCGTTAGATGTATGGTTGGGTTACGTGCATAAGTGTATTTAGTTGTTTACTGTTTTTTGTGGGGGTATAATTAGGGTTAGGGTATGTGTGTATGTGTTTGGAAGCGTTTAATGTTTTTTTTGGGATTGGAACAGCGATTTCTTTCCCTAGGAAAGAAATCGCTGTTCTGTGGTTTCAACATTTTCAACGTTCGCTGAATATGTGTCGATGAAACACCATTCGCTGTTTTCAGCATTCACTGTTTTAATATGAACCCAGTAGATTGTAGTTATGGTATGTACATTCTGTGAAACACACATACAATTGACTGCAAGTGAAGTTAGTGTTATTTTTTGTAACATTGCAGTGAAATATATGTGTTTTATATTTATCATGTGCTGTAGGCACATTGTCCTGATCTATGTCTTTGTATTTTGTAGCACAACAGCTGTCTTTATCATCCTGCAGACCATCCAGTGACCCTGATGCTGTTCATGATATGTCTCAGCATGGTAGTATGGCCCCTGGCACAGAGGACATTCAGTTTTTTGGAGAGTCCATCTGTGTAGTTGACACGGATGTTGCAGCAGATGTATCCTCAGATGTGGAGGCCCAATTGTTGATGGATTCAGAGGATGATGACACAGTGGAAGTTGAACAGGATGAGGTTGTTGATCAGCACACCACAGCTGGGAGCACTGCTGCTGTTGGCTCCACACAACAACCAGACACGGGTCATTTCCATAGACATGGGTGAGCAGATGCTGGAGATGGCCAAGTGTCAGAGGGTGTGTGTCTCCTATTGCAGACAAATGAACAGGCAGAGCTACACCATTGTTCAGACATCTGTGCTCTTACCCATGCCACAGATCATGTAGTACACCAGCTACATGTCATGCATGAAGGACAAGAGTGCAGACATGGTGAAATTATGGCTGCATTGGCTGCTCAGAATGAGAGTCTGCTAGCTGTGGCACACTCAGTGGAAAACCTGGCATTTACAGTACTTACAGTACTGCAGCAGTGTCATACTACTAACAGGATTCTGCATTCCATGAAACTGCACAGAAGATTGCCACCTGTCCTCAAAACCACCATTGGCCATCGGGAATCCCTATCCATGGTCCAAACTGCACAAATATTAACTGCTGGCACATCTGCTAAGGTCCCACCAGTCACAAGGCCTTCAACTTGAAGTCATGCTCCTTCATCTGAACATGGTTTTGTACTCCCATTCTTTTCCTGTGTGGAGCAAACAGGGCAGAATGTGTCTGTATATGGTCATGGCAGGGTGAACAGTGGTGTGAGATGTCAGTGAGGTCGACCAAGACTGCATTAGAGTGTGTCTAACAGTGTAGTATATATATATAGCTGACTCATATTATTTCAATACCACTGTGCTGTGATATCTGTTTCTGAAATAAAAATGTCTGTATGATGTGTGTGATTTCTCTTTTATCATGTTATGATATTGTGCAGATATGTAAGTGTAGCACTGATGTGTGCCCCTTATTGTTGAACATGCAGTGATAAAACAGAATGAGTGTGTATGCATACCTATGTCAGTTGTGCCCGGAGCTGATGCTTTTATTTTTGACAAGTTTGCATATGTTCATGTTAGGATATCTTAGGCTCCTCATATTATGTGTGATGCTCAGTGTGTACATCTATTGGGTACTTGCCATTAAATGCAATGTGTGTTGTTGTTGTGAGGCAACACATGAACATCAATGTTTAATCTGTGTACTCATGTACATTTGGTTTGTCATGATTCAAATGTTTGGGTCAGGCACTACCATGTAGCCTGGGCCTGCAATTGAGGTCGCATCCTACGTTGCCTATGCCTGTGACTTCTGTCGCCTGTGTCCTTCTGCTCCTCCTCCAATAACTGGAGGATGTCTTCTTCAGACATTTGGGGTTCCTGCAGCTGGAAGACCACCATGTTCTCAGGTTAGCATGCTGTGCAGCATGAAACACACCGTTATCTGTGCTACCTTCTCAGGTCTGTATTGCAGTGCACCGCTGGATGTGTACAGACATTGGAACCTAGCTTTCAATACTCTGAACACACACTCTATGGTGTTTTTGGTTATTACATGTGGTCTATTGTAGGCCTCCTGTGCAGGATTGGATGGATCATGGTACAGGGGCATTAACCACTGCTCAAGAGGATAACCACAGTCACCTGTTGGGGGAGTAAAACCACTTTTGTTCATACTGGATATTGCTGATAGGGTGATCCTTCAGTTACATCCCAGCTGTGTTCCTGTACTTACCCAGAAGCAATCCCTCCAGCTTTTCACCTTGCTGGAATGCAACCCTGAGTCCATTTTCCCTCCAAATGGCAGCATCATGGACACTTCCAGGGTTTGTTACCATGATGTTTGCTATGCTGCCATCTGCTGCACACACAACTTGGCATTTGATGAAATGCCATCCCTTTCTGTTTATGCATCAGTCTGCTTCTGGATTTACTGGTGTCTTGATAGGTACAGGTGTGCAATATTGCACCAAATACATGGGGACGTTTGCAATATTGTAGAGCTAGTGCATTAGAGTTCTCTGCTCCATCGGTGTGAATGAGAAATGTAGGTAGCCATCCACCTTGCTGCACATTGTTGCCAGTTAGTTAGTCAGGATATGACTGGCAGTTGTCTGTGATACTCCCACAGCATCCCCGATGTGTCTCTGGAATGTTCCAGATGCAAGTATACCTGGGCTGAGACACACTTTGGTTTCAAGGGGGATGGGATTTCCTAGCATGGTCTGCGCATGTGTGGGGCACACATGTTGCAGACAGCCTGCACCAATTGTCTGTTTAGATGGTATCTGTCAATTATTTGCTGGTCTGACAAATGGTATAGTTGCAGCCTTGCTCTTACTCTAGCTGGCTGCCTTCTAGGATGCACAGCCACATC
Source organism: Protopterus annectens (assembly GCF_019279795.1). NCBI lineage: Eukaryota > Metazoa > Chordata > Ceratodontiformes > Protopteridae > Protopterus > Protopterus annectens. Next base: position 545,383,850 of record NC_056730.1, on the reverse strand, counting down.
CTCATGTATGGCTTCCATCACTGCTGCTTGTTGCTATATATTAACAGCAAGTTGCATTGTTATATTTTTTCAGTTTTGCTACGGATTTCAACATAATCTGTAGCATTTCCGTGAAATCCTTGGGGTCCGCAATGTGTGCATTAAGAATTTCAGAAGTGGTGTCGGCATAGCTGTTTGTCACATTTAAGTTGTGTGTGCATGATGTGTTTTAGAATCACACTGGTGTACACGGAATCCTTAAGTATCTTACACTGAATACTTAATTAGTCAGTCTGCCTTTGGCGTGCCTTCTGGAACTGTGTCCACAGCAGGTGCACTGGAGTCTTCTTTCAGCGTGCTGCACTATCTGCATACCTTTCAACCACTTAGCACAAGAAATCTGGAAAAAGCTTGACATAGCAGGGGAACAAAGGACCACAAATAGGGACAGATTGTAAATATTGCTATTATAAACTTAGAAAGTTGATAGAATAATTAGTTTTGTCTTAGCATGCATTTTTCTGAACAATACAGTCTGAAACTGAAATATATGTCATTATTTAGTGACTTCAAGTCCTCAGATCATCCCAGTAATTTGCCAGAAAACCACAGAATTTTATAAGAAACAGATAAAAAATATGAGGCAAAAATCTGGACATTCTGCGAAAATCTGGCAGTTGAAAGGTATGGCTGTCTGTAAATACCTTCCACGGACTTTATGGAATCCATCACATAGTGTGCAAGCTGATATACTCAGATAGTCTTGGAATGGGGTGATGCAAGGACATGACATGCACATACAGATTCAAAATCAGAACCTGATGAATGGAGTCAGCATGCAAACTACCAAAGGAGCCAGAATGTGGCTGTTGTTAGTAAAAAGAAACCTGACTGCTATGAGATTCAAGGATAGAACAACAGAAACCAAAAATGGCAAGACACATCAGTATAGGAACTACCTTTCTCACCCTTTCTGCCAGTTCAGACCGGTGTTCCTCAAGGTTCAATTCTTGGTCCCCTCCTTTTCAACCTCTTCACCAATGGCCTACACACTGCCAGCAATCTCTCCCCTTTCATACAGTATGCAGATGATTCAACTCTGATTTCCATTTCTGACTCTATCAATAACCTCCACCATATCATCCAGTCTTCATTTCACTCTGTTGAGAAGTGGCTCTCAATCAACTTATCCTGAACCCCTCTAAAACTAAGCTCTTACTATTCCTACCTAAAGCTCTAGCCCATCACAAATCCACCTTTCTCGTATCCTCACTAAATGGCACCATCATATCACCAGATTTACACACTAAACTCATAGGTGTCATCATTGATGACCAGCTCAAACTAGACCTCCACATACTTCATTCTATAAATAAAATACACCAAAAACTGGGCATGTTATATAGAAACAGCAAATTCCTGTTCTCCAACTCTAAACTACTGCTAGCCCAATCCTATCTCCTCCCTGCTCTCCTCTATGACTCCCCTTTATTTTCCAATTTACAATATAACCTGCTGGGAAAACTTGACCAAACGTATAACAAAATTGCTACATTTGTCACCAGCAGCCCCTATAAATCCATCACTGTTCTGCTCTCAAAAAACTACATTGGCTCGAATTCCCACACCTTCTGACCAAATGTCAGTTGATCCAAGATTTCCGAATTCTTAATTCTAACTCTGACTGTCCATCTCTGTCCAACCTGATCTCCTGGTACACGCCTCCCCGATCCCTGCACAGCTCTGATAAACTCTTTCTACAAGTCTATAAACCCAATATTAACATAGGTAAAATACTTTATAAACACTCCATATCCCTTATTTGGAATAATCGTCCACTCCATATTAGAAGTCATGCCTCTCTTCCTAACTTCAAACATGACCTTACTTTGTACCTCCATGACAACCCTATATGTACCTGTAACCATCCTACTTAACTCCTCCCTTTCCAAATTCCCATTTCTCCACTAGACTTATCATTAAGACCTTTTTCCTCTTTCTTATCTTACTTTATCCAGTCTGCTCTTCTTTCTATACCCTCCCTCTTTATATAATTTACTTTATCCTACTGCTCTTCTTTTTTTCTCCTCCCTCTAGATCACTTCATTCCTCCTCTACTCCTATCTTCTTTTGCGCTTTCCTTCTTCTGACCTTGCATATAGCTATGTACTATTCTTAGGATTATATTTATTTTTCTTATCCATTGTATCCTTAAGTTTGTTTTGCTGTTTATATTGTTAACTTGTCTCTATTTGTATTTATTTGTATGTTTTGTTTGGGGCTTTCCCCCTCGGGTCTCCACTGAAAATGGGTAATTTCTTACCCAGTTGGACTAACCCAGTTAACAAATGTGAAATAAATAAATAAATCTTTGATCTGATATGAAATTCAGAAATAAAAACTGAACAATACAGATGTCAGCCCAAACACTTACAAGAAGCAATAGCATAGAAGCTGAGACAATCCTAAAGAAATAAAAGTACTTGGGTGAATACCTTCAGAACAAGGTGAGTGCAGAAAGTGTGATAAGCAGGAAGTCCAGAGTTCTGAGTGTATTGTTATTAGCATAAAGAAGAGACTGCAATTGAAGGTGGACTATAAGGCAACAGGAATCTGTGAACTAAAAAAAAGTAAAGCAGAAGGTGATTTTTTGTTTATAACTAACGTTTGTAGGCGAAGATGTAGAAGGTGATGCAGTGTGAGTATCTTTGTGGGGGGGTGGGGCTACACCTTCCACCTCAAAACAGATTACTGAAGAAAGTAATCCTGGGTTAGCAGACTAACAAGCAAGACACCAATCTTTAAAAAAGGTACAGTGGGAAGATGACACTTTATGCAGAATAAGAGAGAACATAACTAAGACTGTAGGGAAAGAAAAAGAAAGTTTTGTTCCCTTTGCTTCTTAGTTCTATTTTGGTTAAATAGTTACCTCTTACATAGAGTAAATCAAGAAAGGGAAGAAAATGTTGCACCTGCTATTGGTGGCTGAATCTTATTGGACATTAGCAATTAAGTTAACCCATATTCACATTTTAGAGGTCACTTGGGAGTGGATAAACTAAGTCAGGAGCATTAGCCAGATTTTACTGGACAGATATCATGAAAGAGACAGATAAGTTCTATACTTCTTGCCTAGATTGCTAGGAAAATGCACCCTATCCTGGATATAAGTCCCTCAATCCTGATGCCTATCGTAGACATACCATTTGAATACTTTGCCATGGACAATGTGGGGCCATTAGTAAAAGCTAGCAATGCACATCTGCTACTCATTATGGACTAAGCTACCAAATGTCCAGTAGTACTGCCATTACAGAAAGCTAATGCTAATGCTATTACCAGGAAACTGGTACTGTTATTGTCCAAAGAGGGTATCTCTAAAGAGATTCTTACTAACCAAGGCATTCTCTTTATGCCGGGGTTACTACATCAGTAATGTTGGTACTTTGAAGTCAAACAGTTGAAGATGTGAGTCTACCGTCTGCCGACTGATGAATTAACAGATAGATTTAATAAAACACTAAAATCCATTCTGAGGAAAGTTGCTGATGCGGATGGCAAAATCTGGGACCAGTTGTTACATTACTTTCTGGCTGGGATTCAGGAATGAATGTGTTAGGCAAAATTGCATATTGACCGAGGGTAGGATGGGGTCATTTCAGAGACAATGGTAGCACAGTTGTCCAACCAGGTGAAAGTATGCACAAGGCATCAAATGCTAATGACCATACATAATATGGAAATGACCAACAATATGGTAATGGATCCAAATGTGAATGTTAATGAGGGTAAACAACATGGCAGAGTGAATGTGTGTTTAGCCATTGCTGCTAGTGAGTTTGTACATTGTGATTTCTCAGTGAACAGAGACAGAGGCCACACTATGTAGGCATCCTTCAGTCCCAAAGGATCATATGTTTGCCCCTCTATTGGACTGATTTGAGCAGTGTCTTCTGTAGCTTTGCAATCCAATCTGGGAGTGGCAGTCCTTTCCACACTCTGGGCAGCAGTAAGCAGATGTTGGTCTGGCATCATGGGAAGGATTTTCTTGAGGGCTCTGTTATCCTCTGTTCTCCTTGCCAAGATGGTCTCATACATATTGAGAGCTTCCTTCACCTCATGTTTCCAGACAAGCTTGTCTGAGGTGAGAGAATGCCAGTTGTTCTCTCCAATGGAGAGAGCACTGAGGTCACGCTTGCATATGTCCTTGTAGAGCAGTTAGATTCACCCTTTTGGCCTCTTTCCAGACTCCAACTCTCCAAAAAGGAGGTCTTCTGAAATTTGTCATCCATCATGTGTGAGACATTACCCAACCAATGAATACGTCTCTGTTTCTTGAGGGTGAAAATGGAGGTGGGACCTGTCATCTCAAGCACTGTAAATTAAACGAAAAAGGAGAAAACACCACACTGGAAACGGAATTAATTTCGTAAGCGCTTTCATTTACTAAAAATGTGTAAACTTCTCGCTTTCGTTTACTAAGCACTGTGCTGTTTGGGATCTTGTTCTGCCATGAGATACCAACTATGTGCCTAATGCAGGGCATATGGAATACGTTGAGCCACTGATTCTGTTTTGAGCACAGAGTCCCTGTTTCACTGGCATACAGTAATGTGCTCAAAACACAGCCTGTGTATAACTGCACCTTGGTGTTCTCAGTGAGCTTATTATTAGTAATGAAGTCCAAAAAGTGAGAACAGTCACCACGAGTAAATCCTTCTATAGAGTAGTCCCAACTCAAGCTCCTGACACTGAAAAAAAATCCACGATGATGGAATGTAAAAAAATTTATTTTAACAGAAAAAAGAAGCCAGCATAGTTAAACTATGCTTCATCAGATTGTTATTATTAGCCCATACTCTGTCAGCTTGGAAAACGTGGTGGCTTTTCCAATATGCTTGTTGATCTCGTTATCAAGCGATAAGTTGTCAGAGATTGTAGAGCCTAGGTGCATATACCCATGGACAACCTCCATCTCATAGTCACTCACCATGATTGATGGATCACTGCTCACATCTTGGCCCATCATCTGGGTCTTCTTTGAACTGATTGTCAGGCTACATTCCTTACATGCATCCACAATGCGAGTCATGAGTGACTGAAGTTCTTGCTGAGTTTGAGCCACAATAACTGCATCATCAGTGAACAGGAACTCCCTTAGATACTTCCTAAGCACCCTGGTCTCAACAGTTTGAAGATGTTACTGTTCATTCTGGTCTGGAGAAAGATATCCTTTGTAGCAGTTCCAAAAGCAAATTTCAACAGAACTGAAAAGAAGATACCAAACAATATTATAGCCAGTACACACCCTGCTTTACTCCACTGAGAATCTGGAAAGGCTCAGATGTGGCTCCATCGTACATGAAGGTCCCTTTCATGCCTACATGGAAGGCCCTGATAATGCTAAGCAGTATTGGTGGACAGCTGATCTTTGCCAGAATTGCAAACATACCTTTCCTACTGATGAATTTGAATGCCTTGATCAGATCAACAAAGGCAAAATACAGAGGTTTGTTCTGCTCCTTGCACTTTTCTTGTAGTTGCCTAAAAGAGAAAACCATGTCTACAGTAGACCATCCCACTCTGAACCCACACTAAGATGTGGGGTAAGCTTTCTCTGCAAGAATGAGAAGCCTCTTCAGGACAACACATGCAAACAGCCTTCCCACAGTACAGAGAAGGGAGATACCACAATAGTTGTTACAATTACTTTTGTCACCCTTATTCTTATAGATAGTAACTGTGTCAACATCCCTCATATCTTGCGGTACACTACTTTCTCTTCAGCACTGGCAAAGTATGGTACTTTGAGTACCAATCATAATAGCCTTTTAGCTGAATTGCACATGTTAAAGGCTGTTCTTGCAGCCAGTATCTATGTTACAGGAGGATCTGACTGTGCCTAACATACCATCACCTCAATGACAGGGATATAGTAAAATGCTATCATGTGGTCAGAGACACCATATATGAGCTTATAGTCATGTGTCGTCCACACAAGAATTCCCATGGGATGTGTGGAATACCAGCCTCAATGGACACTATGGTGTGTGTAGCACTGACAATCCTTGCTACAGAGACCTTCCAGCTGTCATCAGGGGACATGCTGAGCATATCACAGGCATCTTCCTCAAGAATACTACTCCAGTTTCTTGAGGTTATGCTGTAGCATGTGGAGGAGCATATGTTGTTTTCTAGGACCACAAAAAACAGAAACAACATTATGTGGGTGTTCTATAAAACAGTACATTTTCCTAGTGCTTTAAGGTCACTGATTGCACCCACATTACTATCAAGGGGGCTGGATTTGGCACAATGGTTAATGGTCTCATCTTATAAATAGAAGGTACAGGGTTTGATTCTTACCTCAGGTTATTGGCTAGGGTTAAAACTGCCCTTCAGGACAGTTAGTCTAATATTCATCCATGAAAGTATGAACTTATGAAGGTGCCATGTAGTTCACATGGACAACACTGCATCAACCAGAAGGGTTTCTACTCCATAAACTGCCAGGTGGTCCATGCAAGACAGAGGTTATTATATACAATGTATCTGTACACTAGATTCCCACATTTCTAATATTGGGCAAACATTCAGCCTATACCAGCAACTTGTGCAGGGTAACTTCCCACATGGATATCTTATTGGTGATGCCAGATATGCCCTGGAACTATGGTTCATGACATTATTATGCAACCCACAGAGCATGGCTGAGATGCAATACAGCACCACTCTGTCACTGAGTAGAAACATCATTAAGTGTGTGTTCAGACTGGTGAAGGGCTGCTTCTGCTTCTCATATTCCTTACTGGCAAATTGTACTATGCTCCGGAGACATGCAGTAAGATATTTGCTGTCTGTGCAAATCTGTTGATCTCTAGTGTTTTTCTTTCTTAGGTTTTTGTGAGACCTCAGTATCTCTTATCATAAATTACTAGGTGTATCTAATTTTGTAATATGTTATAAAGATTTGTACTACACCATTTCTAATACAAATGTATTAGTCTTATTCATCTATTCTTAGATAAATTTTTCCTTTTTCCTACTGAAATATAAAATATATAATCTTAGGCTTGTACTATAATTGTTAAAACTTATGTACCAAATTATACTGTTATTGTCTTTGTCTTGACCTTTTATGTTGTTGTAATTTGTAGAGCTTTTCTCCCCGGGCCTCCACTGAAAATGGACATATATCCAGCTGGACTAGCCCGGTCAACAAATGTAAAATAAAATAAATAAATAAATAAAATAAAATTGTTAAATTGATCTAAAAAAACTGCTTGTATTAACCTGCTGCAAAACTAAAAAATAAAACTTGTGAAAATGTTCACAATTTAAATTGTGCCTTGCTAAAGCATTATTCGGGTCTTTGTTTTTGATGGCCCTAAGGTGTTCACCAGTTTGACACCTTAAAGCCCTAATAGTCTTGCCCACATAAAAGTATAACAAGATCAACAAATGGCAGGATAAACAAGATCTGTGCTTTTACAATTATATCTACCTTTGGGCTCAAAGCTGAAATCACAATGTTTGAATACATATGTGTTTTCAGGATAAATGAACCTACACCATCTATACCCCACACAAGCAAAAGCACCTAATGGCTTATTACCAACAGCATTTAATTGTTTCTTATGTTCTAACAAAAATTTTAGATTTGAGTTTTTTTTATAAATAAATATTGGTTTAGAACCTATCATGTCACTTAAATCTTTGTTTCCTAAAATCACCTTCCAGTTATTTTCAATAATCCTTTTAAGTTCTTCACTTTCTAAGTTCATCGGAATAGGGAATGCTAAAACTTTGTTATGATTATAGGTACCAATCTTATCCTTTTTGGGGTGAACCCAGATATGAAACTAGGTGGAAACCTATCTACCCTATTACTGATGACTTTATCTGCAATTGCCCTTAATATACCCCTCGGATAACCTCTCTGACTAAACATATTAATCAAATTGTCTACTTCTTGCCAAAAAGCATCATCACTACTAATAATAATGTTCAATCTAATCACCTGACCTCTAAAAATGTTAATTTTCATAAATCTTGAATGAGAGCTTGTAAAATGTACATAATTATTACTAAAAGACTTATTTCTGTAAATATTACTAGAAAAAAGCCTGTTTGTAAAATCACACGTAAGCTCAATATCCAAAAAATTGACTGTAGTACCAATGCTGCTGATCTCAAATTTTAACCATCTTAAGCTACTATTCATTTGTTCAACAAATATGTCAAACTCATCCCTACCACCCTTCCAAATAAAAAAATAAATCATCTGTATATCTACGATTGGGAGGATGACTTAATGGCTAAGGTGTTTGCCTTACAAACACAAGGTGCAGGGTTTGAGTCTCACAAGGGATAATTGGCTAGGCTTAAAATGGCTCGCAAGGGCAGTTAGCTTAGTACTAAACTATGAACCTACTTAAACAGAAAAATTTGATCAGTAAAAAAAATCTCCCACCAATACATCACCAGATTTGCAAAAGAGGTGGCTACTGTGGCCCTCCATAGCTGCCCAAGACTTGTTGATAGATCTTAGATTCAAACTCAAAAAAATTATTGCTAAGAACTAAATCTAATAAAATGTATATAGTCTTAGAATCCAACATGAGGTCATGGGTAAACTTTTTCAAAAATAAATCAACAAATTCAATGGCTTCATCATGATTAACTGAAGTATAAAGATCTAAGATATATCATATACTGCACCAACCAAAACCCCATGGAAGTACCCCCTGCAAAGAGAAACAAGTGTAAATCATCTGAAGTACATAAAACATTTAACAACAATCTACCCACCTTCAGACTGTCCAAGCATTGTTCTTACAAACTTAGGTTAATAAAATTACATATTACGAAAAGTCCAATAAGTGGATTAACTGCCCAAATATACTCCAAAACCAAAGAAAAGCAGTGTTTAACGATGAACAAAGTCCACTAATTTTAAAAATATTTGTTTATTTTTCACTCAATCTAAAATGACAAACGCAAAACACAGTTCCACCATGAACGCCTTAATAAAACAAGCACCAGCGTTTTTGTCATACAATTGACTTCATCAGATAACCAGCATAATTAATTCCTTCATTTTATATCCAAAATCAAATAAATAAACCAATAAAACTTCATCCATTCATTTGAATAGACCAATGCCATTAGCTGCCAAAAACTAATTAAAATATTTTTCACATTATGTACTAAGGAAGATCAGATAAATATTATAATATAACTTATTTGATTTCTGTAAAATTCTTTATAACATTATTAAATATTTAAAAACTTTTATTGTGTTAATATTTATTATATTAAAAATGTTTTTGAAAACATGAAAAAGTTCAGTACTGCTGTTAATCACATTCAAAGTTTTGCAGACCTTAATTTTAATAAAGGTAAAATAGAAATGCAGTCATTTAAACCAGGGGGTTTATCGGCTTCCAGAGTAACTTGCCACCATAGTTCTCTGAACTCTATTTTTTCCTCCCATAATCCCCCCTTGATATCACTTTTTACTTGTTCTAAAACCATAAATTTAAATTTATATTTGGGGCATACTTTTGAATGTTTAAATAATGCATTACTTTCTTTACGCACTAAAATTTCATATATATGTTCGTAGATCCTTCTTTTCGTTTATTTATTTGATTTTGGATATAAAATGAAGGAATTAATTATGTTGGTCATCTGATGAAGTCAATTGTATGACGAAAACACTGGTGCTTGTTTTATTAAGGCGTTCATGGTGGAAATGTGTTTTGCGTTTGTCGTTTTAGATTGAGTGAATAATAAACAAATATTTCTTAATTTAGTGGACTTTGTTCATCGTTAAACATTGCTTTTCTTTGGTTTTAAAATTACATATTAACATTAAGGTTTCTGAAAGGTATGAATTCTGATACTCAAACGCCTGTCATTTTCTGACTTCGCCCCTCCAAGTATGAGTCAAACTATGCAGTAGCCCACACCAAACCACCATCTGTAAAGACAAGATAAATGTAAATCCTCTGAAACAAACACTTCAGTAGTGTATTACTACTGCCAAAGCCCTTTAGCAACCTCTGACCCTGGCTCAACACAAATGTGACAAGATCTTCCCTGCCTAAAGACAGGGACCTTGTAAAGAATTACCTGCTAACTCTTGCCTACCTCTCAACCTCTCTGAGATATGATTGGAGAAAAGCCACAAAGTGTTCCTCCTAAATTACCAAATAAATACTTCCATCCCTTCGCTTCAGGGCAGCAGACAAGTCCGATAACTACAAATAGCAATAAGCTTAAGTGAAAGTGCTACCTCACCACCTCCCAGAGTAACACCCCTAACAAAGCCATCAAAGGGGGACAAAGGCCCCATCCCAGGACAAACTTGTATTGCTCTTCCCAACTTGACAAGCAGATAAGAGACCACCAAAGGCAGAGTAAACTGTGGCCATTCTTATTGAAATCTGGACAGCTGAGTGGTATGCCCATCCTGGCATACACCTGTGAATGCAATATTTATATGTGGGTGCCTTGCAGCCCACCAAAATATCCCACCAATGCCCTGGTTAGACACCAACTGCAAGCACCGAACCACCAAAACACCCACACCACCAATGAAATGCTCCCCATCATCACACATGATAGTAATGACTGTTAGTCCCACTCTCCTCCCCCCTTTTCAGCTGTACATCCATCCATAGGAAAATTGGTACCACTCTGCAAGAAAACAAGAAGTTAACGTGCACTAGCCCACAGATCATACCCATCAGTGTCTTTAACAAATCATGAACAACGAACCCAAACATATTTGCTTCAACTTAGCCAGTTGACCGACAAACAGGCCGCCTAACTGAAACAATATCAAGTTTATTTCTAAATGGTCCTCACAATATGGTGCCATGTATGGGGACAAAGTAATACAGTTCTTTTTTTTATTTTTATATCCCCAAGCCTTTTGGGTTCCTACCACCTTGATGGGAATGAACCCCATTACTAAGTGAAAGTATTAGTAACGTTCATGGAATTAGTATTGCTTCCCTCTGTGATGTTCATAGGTTCATAGGTTCATAGGTAGATACCAGGCTATTGGCCCTAGGGCCTATATAAGCCTAGCCAAATGGTACCCTGGCTTTTGCCACCCAAGAAAATTATTTTCCTGTGCCCCTGTCCATCAGAGCCACAGAAGTGATCCCCTGGGTGAATTTCCTATCTCCCATCCAATCATCAAGATTTTTCTTGAAGAGTGCTAATGAGGAGCTTTGTTTGATATAGATAGGTAGTTTGTTACAGAGTATGGGAAGTCTCTGGGGCAGGAATCTATCCCTCCAGCATGTTCTGTTTATTATGGTGACAAGGTTTAGGTCCCTAGAGCGTGTAGCTCGGAGGGATTGGGGTTTCTTTAAGTGGAGCATGTCCAACATCTCTGGGTTTGATATAGCTTTGTATGTTAGTTAGAGATCACCTCTGAGTAGGCGATATGCGACAGAGTAAAGCTGAAGTTTTTTTTTTAGATGGTCTCCGTAGGGCATCTGTTTGAGGCTGGTAATCCTCTTTGTGAGGTATTTCTGTGGCCTTTCCAGTTGTTGTAGATGTCTTGTGAGGTACATACCAAAAGGGGCGTTGTACTCTGTAATGGGCCTAATGAATGATGAGTAGAGGGGAACAATGACCTCTTTTTTCCTGGATGAGAAACCTTTTGTGATGAGGTGTGCCATGTAGAAGGATTTCTTGACTACTGTGGTGATGTGATTATCAAAGGAGAGACTACTGTAAACCTGTGTCCCAAGGTCTCTTACACTTTTGGTGTTAAGTAGACTACCGCCTCTGTGGTAGTTCATGGGTACAGAGTTTTTACCAAAAGGGATGACAATGCACTTTTTGGCATTGAGCTTGAGGCCATGGCTTTAACACCAAGCATCTGTCTCAGTGAGGCCCTTTTGTAGGATGTCCACATCGTTAGGAGTTTCGATTATGGCTCCTAGTTTGCAGTCATCTGTGAACTCTGTTAGCCAAAGACCTTCTGTGTTAGCCTGTACTTCAGAGAAGTAGATACCAAACAGGAGGTGACCTAGGACTGAACCCTGTGGTACTCCACTTGTCACTGCTCTGAAGTTGGATTTATAGTCTGCTACTTTCAAAGTGTTGGCAACCCATCTTGTGACATAGGGATTTATACCTAGTTTAGTGAGTTTATCTAAAATTTAGTGAGTTTATCTAAAATTCCAGATTGGGGGATGGTGTCGAAAGCCTTGGCGAGATCTAGATAGGCTGTGTGAACCACCTTACCCTCATCTACGGCTTTGGTGACTGCTTCAAAGAAGTCTATCAGGTTTAGGAGACATGATCTGCCTTTTACAAACCTGAACTGGGTAGGGTCCAGAGTTTGGAGATTACCAATGTCATTGTTTATAAGATCCATGATGATACATTCCATAGCCTTGCAGACCAGGCTCATCAGGCTAATGGGGTGGTAGTTCCTGGGGTCTGTGGTGGCTCCCCCTTTGTGGAGTGGGATAACCATTGCTGTGCGCCATTCAGTGGGCACAAAGCCTGAGGTGAGGCTATGATTGAACATGGTACTTAGGTGGGGTGCCAGTCCATTCTGTAGTTCATGTAGAATGCAGCCTAGGATGTTGTCAGGTCCCATGGATGCTGTGTTCTTGGCTTTGGAGAGTGTGCTTTTTACCTGTGCAGCCGTGATTACAGGAATTTTGCATTCTTCCTGTATAGAGATGGGCCCTTTAGGGGATGAGAGAGGGGTAAAGTTAGCACTGAACCTATCTGCCAGGATGTTGGCAATATCAGTTGATTCTGTATATTTAGTGCCATTGTGCTCTAACTCAGAGCAGATCTGAGTGTTGCCATTGTGATTCTTGACATAACTGTAGAATGCTTTGTGGTTGTCTTTAGAATCAGTGGCAATTTTGTTTTCATAACTAGCTTTGGAGGATTTTATGAGGGATCTCAGCTTCTTACTGAGGCTGACCACGGAGTTCCTCCAGTCATTGGATTTTACTCTTTTTTTGCAACAGTTTCGTTCTTCTGTTGTAGAGTTTGTTTATGGCAGGGGACCACCAGATTGGCTTCCTTTTTTGGAGGATAGCATCTTGGTTCTATTAGGGATTGCATGATCCATACACTTGTGTAAGTGCTTATAAAGTGCAATTGTATAGGATTCAGCAGTCGTACCTCTATTGTCCATCAGTATTGGTGTCGTGAAGTTTGCCACTTCTGTCTTAAGAAGCATGAAGTTGGCTTTGGAGAAATTTGTTTAAGGTGTTTTCCCTAATGGGGGTTGGGATGTGGATGTCTAGGGTGATTTTTTTGTGGTCAGATCTGACCAACGAGGAATTGACTTCTGGTGTGAAACAGCGGTTGCCCATGTTTATAATGACCAGGTCTAGGATATTGCAGCCCATGGTGGGGGTGTGGATAAGTTGATCCAAGGCACTGGAATTTATGAATTCCAGAAAATGTTGAGCACAAGAGTTGGTACGAGTAGTTTCCCAGTTAATGGTGGGGTAGTTGAAATCACCTATTATTAGGGTGTTAGGTTGTACCCTAATATTTTCCAGTGTATCAAGAAATGAGGATTAGGAATCCTGGGGCATAGTGGGGGATCTGTAGCAAACTACAATTTGGATTGCGGTCTTGCCCAGAGTTAGTTGCACTTGGATAATCTCGGATGCATTATGCTGAGCAACTAGCCTGGAGGTATGGATATCCTTAATGAATATGGACACGCCTCTGCCTTTAGTGCTTTGGTCCAGGTTAGGTGGCCAAAAGGTGTGGTATGAATTATAGCCTGGTAATGCAGGGGTGCTCTCTGGAGCCTTGAACCAGGTCTCTGTCACTGCACAGATGTTGATGTTCTCCATTTTAAGGAGTGTCTCGAGTAAGTGCATTTTGAGGTTTAGACTTCTAGCATTAATTAGCATTACCCTCAGATTTTGCTTTCTTGTACCTGTTACAGTGGTGAATTTGTAATTTGAATCTTGCCTAAAAAAGGTACTATAGGGGTGACAAGAGCCTTAGCCAGTATCTGGAATCCCAAGGGCGACAGGTGCAGGCCATCTTTGGCAAAGCATCGTAGTTTGTTGATCATGTCACCCCAGGCAGACAGATATTAGATCCCCTTAGAATGACACCAGAGGCTTAGCCAATTGCTGATGTCAATCAGTTTGTCCTTGTACTGTGGTATCATTCTGGGTGATGGCAGGATGCTGCTCAGGGCTAGGGTCATACCTGCCTGGGCTACAAGATCAGACAGCTCCTCCATGTCTCTTTTCATGTCATCCAGGGAGGTACATCTCAGGTTATTCACATCAACATGGACAATGACAGTCATATTTGTACTTGTTGTGGAGTGACCTGAGTGCATGCGTTATGTGGTGAATCCTGGCACCTGACAGGCAGCTGACGTAACTTTCTCCTTATTTAGCCTGGTGAGTGGAGCATCAGTGGGCCTGACTATAGAGTCACATATGACTAGAGTGTTGTGTACGTTGTTATGCCTTATGGGCTGTGGTTGAGTGGCACACTGAGTTTGTGGGTTATGTGTCATTTGGGTTGTGTTGGGAGGTGGAGGTTGCTTGCGATTCTGCTTTGGAGGTCCCTGTTGCTTGGGTAGATTTTTTTTGAGAGCCTCTGTGAATGTAGGTGTGTGTTTTGTGTTTCTATGTGTGTGTTTTGGTGGTGTAGGTTTTGAGGACTATGTGATGAGTGTGGTGTGGTGCAAGTGTTTACCTTCTCCTCTTGACTGTCTAGTCCAGTCTTGGATGAAGAGAGCTTTGCTTCAAGTCTGGCTATATAGGTGCATCTCTCACAGGTTGTAGTGTTGGATGGTAGGAGGAGAGCATTGTCTGTGTACATGAGGCAATTGCTGCATTGCCCCAAGATGCCCAGATTCATCAGGCATCATCAGGTATCATGTTATCCAGAAATGCTCCTTACTGCACCTGCAACATACCCAGTAATGGCTCCTTCCCCAATTTGTTTGCAGTTACATGTATTGGCAACATATCCACATATGGTTATAAATTCTTTTGTACTAGACCTGTTGCTCCTACCATTCCTGGAACTGCCTGGTTATCTTTCTTCAACATTGCTCTCATTTATGCCTGATAATTACACAAGCTGAAGGCTGAAACTGAGTGTTCATAGGTTCATAGGTGTGCACTAGGCTAATGGCCCTGGAGCCTTTACAAGCCAAGCCCATAGGATTACACTGGCATTGTGCCACCCAACCTTAGTTCCCAGTGCCTCTGTTGAGTAGAGCCACTGGAGTGATCCAGGGGTGAATTTTCTATTTCCCATCCACTCATCAAGATTTCTCTTGAAGAGGGCCAGTGAGGTGCTCTGTTTGATATGTATGGGAAGTTTATTCCCTAGCATGGGCAGTCTCTGGTTTATGAACTTGTCCCTCCAGCACGTTCTGTTGATTGTGGTAATGAGCATTTATCACTTCTCAGCTTCAACAAAAAAAAAAAAAAAATAAAAGGAATCGACAAAATTACAAGTCAAAACTTAGACACTTAAGAGGTACATACTCCCAACAATAATGCAAGAAATCCAGACCCGACCTTGCAAAACGAGGGGATAAAGGCCAAAACATCAGGCAGGACACATTTACTATTATACAAGCTTAGAAGGCAGTAACACCAGAAGAAGGCACCCCCGGAAATCAGTATCCCTGCACCAGACGCGGTCTAAAACTGCTACTATTTGCGTCCCATCAATACATGTGAACTTGTGTATTCCCATAAAGTGTAACAGTTAACCAGTAAATTTTTACCTTGCTGGTCATGATGATAATTGCTTAGCTATTTTAGACAAAATAATAATGTAAAACTTCAGCAAGGATGTGCCAAAACAGGAGTAAGTTTCTGAGCACATAATTAACAGTTAGCTCTAAGGTTCGAGAGTTTTATGAACCTGTGCAGTCCTGAAGCTCTGTCAGAAACTTTTGCAACCAACAAGTCATTAAAATACATGAAATAACTGTGTTCCCTGAGTAGTCATTATTGTCTGCACAAAATATAGATAGTTGAGAGATATGAAGGCCCTTCTTATGACCGTGAGCCACCACGCATGCACATTGACACCCATCAACAACCAGGCTCAGAGCCCGTGAACACCACTGGCCATTTCAGCTGAGGAAAATCCTCACAAAACGGGCACCTTAGACTGCCCCCACCAGCAAAAAACCCTAAAATAAATTGAAACAAACTTAATAATACATCAGCATAATATGTTATGTAGAAGCCACAGATTGTGCTAAGCAGAGCCTGTGATGTCTCACCAAGACTGCAGAATTCATTATTAGCAAGTTTAACCCCCTAAGCAATTGCACGCTTTGTCAGGAGACTACAACTTTTTTTTTTGGAACACCACTCATCTGATCCCTACGTCCGGTTGCATTATACCATCCCAAAACTCAAACTACAAGCCAAAATAATCATGGGACCCAGGCAAAGATGAAAAAACACCATAACGAGAAAACCAAATTACCGGCTCTGCAATAGCATGAACTACTAATGGGTACAAAGTCTGATCTTAGGCAACTGTCTTTCAATCTTCAGTAAAACACTAATCTGCCAGAAACCACTGTGTTATGAGCCTGAATCAACCCGACAAACCAAATGTATCCACAAAACAGATAGAAAAAAAACTGCCACTACTCCACAGCCTGAAACAGTCCAACCAACCCTCACAAGTGTTTGTACCTCACCAGCCATTAACAGAGACATTAACAAGTATAACCACCACACTCCTCCCTACATGAAAACACAATGAGATGCTGTAGTCAAAAAAGGCCCAAGCAAGTGATTGCTGTGCAAATAATAAATCCCCTCAACTGCCGACACTAAGTAACCATGAACACTTCCCTAAAACTGATTAGAATCACAACACATGCTGACTATCCCCTACTATAGAAAAGAGAGATAATTAAAGCTATACATGCATACAGACCGCCTGCCACCAACCAGCACCCAGAAGCCTACCTTTCTCCTGGTATACCTACAGGTCATCAGGGGCGTACCCTGCCTTTAGCAAGTTCATGCCAAAATGTGATCACTTACCCAGCTACACTAGCCTAAACCCCTGAAGCCCCACCCCTTTACCTTATTTCCTCCCAATCATCCCTCCTTCCCATTTAACCCTTTCATTCCCCCACCCCCACCCTCATAACTCCTACTGTTATATTTCTCTAACCCACTGAAGATGTCCCTGGGCAAATTGGTTTGTTACCAAACCTCATTTATAAAAAAAACGTGAATCTAAAATTTTTGTTAGAACATAACAAGAGACAATTAAATGCTGTTGGTAATAAGCCATTATGTACTTTTGCTTGTGTGGGGTGTAGATGGTGTAGGTTCATTTATCCTGAAAACACATATTTATTCAAACATTATGATTTCATATTTGAGCCCAAAGGTAGATATAATTGTAAAAGTGCAGGTCTTGTTTATCTTGCCATTTGTTGTTCTTGTTATAATTGTTATGTAGGTAAGACTATTAGGGCTTTAAGGTGTCGAACTGGTGAACAACTTAGGGCCATCAAAAACAAAGACCCAAATAATGCTTTAGCAAGACACAGTTTAAATCGTGAACATTTTATTTTTTAGTTTTACAGCAGTTTAATACAAGTGGTTTTAGCTTAATTTAACAAATTTTTAGAAATGTTAGAACTCAAATGGCAGATTTTGCTACGGGCAGATATTTATCCCGGTCTAAATGAGACAATTTCCATAAAACGTTTGTTAAAATATAAATACATTTAATATGTTTTGTTTTTTTAGTAACAGTTTCATTCAATGCAAAATATTTTTTGTGCATTTTTTTGTACTGTGTGATTCATAATACGTTTTTAAACTTGTGAAAACAGATATAGTGGCACTTTAATTTGTAATGTAATGAAATTCTCAGCCCTCTGTACTTTGTTTCTGGATAATAGGCTATCAGGCAACTCTGTCAAAGACCAATGTCATGCTTTTTTTCAAGTGTAAAGAAATTTCAATAACTATTTATTTATTTATTTATTTATTTATTTAACATTTGTTGACCGGGAAAGTCTGACTAGGTTCCACAGAGCCTGTTTTCAGCGGAGGCCCGGGGAGAAATGCTCCAGATGCATGTCAGGTTTACTACTTAAAGATTTAAATGACAATACTATTCCAAATATAAAAGAACAAAAATACCAAGGGCTAACATTGGACCCTCTCCATAGCAATATTAATCATATAGACAAAATCACTGCCAAAGTTCTTTCTGAGCAAAAATTACATTATCGGATATTCCACCTCATATCTGCTGCATCCTATAAATCTATAGCCAAAAACATATTGATCTCAAAACTAGAATATGCCTTACCTCTATTCCATGTGTACTCAGCCTGTCAAAAATGACACTTCACTGAAGTAAAAATATGTAAATTTGCACTCTTAACTGAACATCGTGAAGTGCTACAGGCAATGCACTGGCTCCTAATACTAAGCAGGGATACTCTGCTACTAAGGATATTGACATTTAAAATTCTCATAATGGAGGACACATATATTCAAAATACTGATAAGGGGGTACTATCCCCCTAAAAATAAACTCTTCCTGGGATTCAATTAACTTCATGTCGGTGTTTGCACAGTGCGCAGCAATGCTTAATGAATACTCATGCCACTTCTTGCCTTCAAATGTTAGCAAACAGAGTTTTGTGATGGCCAGAAAACTGTGTAAAGCAACAAAGATAGTGAACTTAGTTACAGCATAGCAAACTGGGTTAGCGGGATTGTGTGGAATGCCACAAGGACCACCAAGGTTTTTCATATATTGATGTATTATGTTGTGGGGACAGGACAGGGCAGTGTATATGTACACTCCAGCATACTGGATTAGGAGATTGTGTGGAATGCCACAAGGACCACCAGGGTTTTTCATATATTAATGTATTATGTTGCGGCAACAGGACTGGACAGTGTGTCTGGACAAGACAATGTATGTGTACACTTCAGCATACTGGGCTAGCAGGATTGCATGGAATGCCACAAGGACCACCAGGGTTTTTCATATATTAATGTATTATGTTGCGGGGACAGGACAGTGTATCAGGACGGGATAGTGTATGTGTACACTCCAGTATACTGGGTTAGAGGGATTGTGTGGCATGCCACAAGGACCACCAGGGTTTTTTATATATTAATGTATTATGTTGCGGAGACAGGACAGGACAGTGTATATGTACACTCCAGCATACTGGGCTAGTGGGATTGCATGGAATGTCACAAGGACCACCATTTTGTTTCATATATTAATGTATTATGTTGCAGGCACAGGACAGGACAGTGTATAGAGTATTGTGGAATCCCATTCCAGGCAGTCTATACAAGTTATGTCAATGATCTGTAAGGGTACATGGACTGCCATTTATCAGAAGCAGTCATTGGTAGTGTGTTTATTGAATAGGGACACACAGATGAAGTTTAGGGATGAACACTGGGAAGGTGAAACATTGTGATGTACTGCACATCAGGAAATATTAAAGGAAGACAGTTGCAGCAGGAACACTAATCACATTTTCACACGGCACAGTATGGACTGCACAGTGAAAAATGTATATGACGTGACTGTTACACAAGGTGACATAACAGTGGAGGATGTCTGTGTAATATAAGCATCCAGAAATGAATGATGGAGAGGACATCTCTCATGGATGTTAAATACAATTGGGGTTGGGTGCATATTGTGAAGCTGTGCAAACTGATTTGCCTGAGTATGCCTGTATTGTCAGCAGAGGCTTCGAACAAGTAGGACACAGATGCAGGTTCTTGGCCAACAGCAAAACCATTATGCACAATCATGGACAATATCAGAAAAATGCCACCAGTAATACACGTCTCTGACACAACATATTTGTTTCTGAGTGAGCACAGATGGTTCTAAACCTACACACTTGCACAAATATTAGGGTATGTCAGCAATCTATGAGTGTAATAAAGCACACTCTCCTGACGCTAACATATACAGAAGGTGTGAGGAGACACACTTGACATTATGATCACTACAGGCTAGTTGACCGGTGTGCATGGCAGAGATATATATGGCACAATCTGCACTGTCACAAATGTAAATCATGCAGTCAGTGTCATTATACAGCTATGTATGTCATGAGTACATCAATGAAACAGATATCACACTTGCATGTAGTATTACACCTTGATGAGGGTTCTGTGCCATCAAACAGTAAGGTTTATGCAAAAAAGCTAATACTTAGGTATGCACAAATAGATGTGTGACAGTTTACAGTGACATAGGTGATACATTTCAGTTACATGTCATTGGAAGATGTGCATGGAGGGACATGAGGGAGGGTGCATTGTACTTGGGTAGTGGTATGATGAAGGCTGTGAACTATGAAGGTATTATGACCTGTCATGTGGATGCCCTGCACATACTCAGTAGTTGTATTACATACAAGGGAATACTCACCACCATGGACACATGCTGGTGGACATTCCACATACCATATATCCCAGGCCACAGACCAGATAACAACTGGTCTGCTGATAGGGTGTGATGTCTACATGATCCTTAGTTTGTGCACTTGTTTGCATAATGAAACAGATCCCACATGTTTTTGTTTTCATTTCTTGTGTTGTCATGGCTGTGGCAGCAGTCTTTGATGTGTGTTGATACTGTCTGTTTTATACCAATATCATAATTGGAGTCAATGATTGTCTGCAATCTGTAGTCTTCCAGACAGCTGTTGGGAAACAGGATTTGTATGTCATTCTTGACGTCTGTAATTTTAATCATGGACAGGAAAGGGCCTACCAGTTAGCCCTGATGTACACACTTGATCACTGGACATGAGATATAGGTCACTGCACACATTTCTATATATTTAGATGCCACATATGTGATCCACTGTTCTACCCACTTGGTGATATAGGTGTTGATGACCATGTCTGTCATTATGGAGTTAATATCTTGGTATGAACTCTTGTCAACTGCCTTGGCCTTTTCAAGTTGCACAGGATGATGCTGTTTGAGGACATCTGACAGATGTAACAGACATAGATGTAGCTTCAAAAACTCACACATGTCTGTAGCACACAGCCAGGATACCACTAGTGTCCATTTAGAGAACGTCCATGATGACATGCTGGTCTACCTCACAGATCAGGAGAGTCAAGATGTGTCTATACATGCATGCATGAGGTGCTGTACCCAGCCCACTCAGATTGATGCATGTTGATGCACACCCTTCTATGGGAAAATAGTCCATCTGGAAGGTGTATTGAAGTGTGTATCACACTGTGTCAGGTGGGCAGACTTATGTTCTGAGTCAGGCTATAGGTGATCTGTGATGTTGTCATAGCCAATTGTTTCAGTGTGATAGGCCTATTGAAGGTAACACAGTGCATATTGCCTATCTTGATCTTTCTTAGTTTTTGGACACAGTCCCCCTACTCAAGTATCATTGACAAACTCTACCAACTGAGGATTAATATTTACATCACTAGATGATTAACCAATGTCCTCACAAAGAGACCACATACTGTGAAAGTTGGTGAATCAACTTCTACCATTGCAGCTGTCACCATTGGTGTACCCTAAGGATCTCTTGGCCCTATATTGTTTGGAATCTATTTCTCAACAGTCCAGGCTACAAAATACAACCTGTAGCTTGCCAAGTTTGCTCATTCATGCATATTGGTTGCAATCATTGAGTCCACCAATGACTATAGTACAAGAGGGGCTAATACACACAAATGATTAATGCCAATGCCCCACAGTCTACTAATAAATACATAATGTGTCAGGATTTGTGCCTTATGCAAAGAGGAATTTACTGGTAAATACACCATTCACAACATTCCCCATGCTGAAATCAGTGATGCAAAAACTGGGAACGCATGTAGATATCAAACTGAATGACCAAGTGTTCACAGTGGTTTAGAGAGGCTATGTCAGGCACCTCAGAAGTCAGGCCATTGTGTCCAGATCTGAGGAGGATATAACAGCACTGTACTCAAACCTCATCTGAACACTAATACAGTATAATGCTTCCTTTTGCATGTACCTCACCAGGCACCTGCAGCAGCTCGGCAGACCATGGGGGTTTCACACCAAGAAAATACAGGTCCTATGAACCATGTCATGATGTACATGGATATACTGAAAGCTCTGTTCATGAAATCTGTATTGGAAAGTATGAGGTGACTTGTGCCTGTACTACAGGACATCTCTGACCCTGCCCTGATGTGTTTATTGCACATCTGCAAATCAGCAGAATATGTTGAGAGGAAGATGGTAAAAGCAATGTCCCACATGCTGTTGTAAAAGGCTCTCTCTACTGTCACACAAGTGCGCAAACACCCCTGCACACCCAGTTGACTCCAGTGAGACTAGAACCTCTACCTATCTAAGCACATAGACTACAGAACACAGTACTTTATGCATGCACCACAGCACAAGTCTGACTTGGAGTGTCCCAGACAACACTTTATAGCTGATGACATCAGCAGTGTATGTCAAGGAGAAAATAACAGTGACCCACATGCTGGTGTACAATACTCTTTGTAATGTCAAACAACACCTCACCCCCACACCCCACACCCAGTTGACTGAAGTGAGAATAAAACCACTACCTATCTTAGTGCACAGACTACAAAACACAGTACTTTACTCAAACACCATAGATCAAGTCCAACTTGGAGTGTCTCAGACAACACTTTATAGCTGATGACATCAGTAGTGTCTGTTGAGGAGAATATAACAGTGCCCTACATGCTGGTGTAAAATGTTCTCTGTAATGTCAAGCAACAGCTCACACAAAAACACCCAGTTCACTGCAGTGAGAACAGAACTCTTACCTATCTAAGTACATAGACTACCACAGAACGCACTACTTTACATAAGCACCACAGCACAAGTCTGACTTTTACATGGCTGCAGGTCATCTTATAGTGGATGACATCAGCAGTCCATGTTGGAGAGAAGAAGTTGGGAGGCCTGCATGAAATGCATCTGTAGGCATGTGCAAGTATCAAAATGTTGTCAGTTCTTGGGTTTTGAGTGTTAACTGCAGGATACACACTTCTGCTCTTCTGGCTAGACACACACATGGGATTGGAGCAGTAACAGCAGGATACACACTTCTGCTCTTCTGGCTAGACATAGATATAGACACACACACACACACACACACACACACACACACACACACACACACACACACACACACACAGTTGACTGCAGTGAGAACAGAACCCTTGCTTATCTATGGATACATAGTGATGAAGGTGTAGATTGCTATCAACATGTGTTCCCAAGTCTCGCAACTCTGTGTTTGATCTTAGAGGGGTGCTATGTATATCATAATTAGCAGGGGTACTTCATTGCCACATGGGACAATGAACCATTGTATGCTTTAAGGTTCAGTCCATGAGTTTGGCAGCAATCATTTGTGTGGGGCAGCTCCTTCCATAATATGTTACCATCACTGGGGGACTCTATATTAGTGCATCTAGTTACCAGTCATCTGCAAACTTGGTAAATTGTAGGCCATCTATCATTGCCTGTGCTTCAGGGAAGTAGTTTGCAAACAGTTGAGAGCCCATCACAGATCCTTGTGGTATTCTAATGGTGTTTGGCTACTGGTGGAGGTGCAGTCCCCAACTTTGAGAGTGTGTGTTATGTCAGTGAGCCATTCGCCTATTCCTGTACTACTATAGGGCTTAATTCCTATATGGGAGATCTTCGCTATGACACATGAATGGGGGATAGTGTCAAAGGCCTTGAATAAGTCATTGGTAAGTCCTGTTAACCCTCATCCAGGTCTGTGGGGTCAGTACCAGAAGGTTCAATAAGCAAGATGTACTTTTGACAAAAACAAAACAGGTAGGGCAAGTGTGTTGAAAGTCACCTACATCCATGTGGATATGGTCCATGCTGATTCCACCCCTAGCCTTGCAGATAAGTCTTTTTAGGCATTTGGGTCAATAGCTGTAGTTCTGCACATTACCAGATTGAAGTACATTGTATAGCACACAACATTTGATATTAGATTTTGTACTGTGGTTGACATGTGTTGCAAAAGTACTGAGACGCCAGGTTTGCAATGTCCCATTTGTTGGATAGAGCCCTCAGTTTGTAATATTTACACATGTAATTTTATGTTATGCACAGGAAATGGGCAGTAAACAGCAGTAATACAGCATAATATAAACATTTCCATAGTGCAGCAAGCAGTGGGTTTGTGCGATGGTTAGCAAAGTGTATACACATGTGAGATACACGTTTGTGCATAGGTAAGCAGTGCGCAAATGCAAATTGCATTGCTAAAGCCTGACAGTTAGTACTGAGGCTATGAAATACACTTCTTGCTTAATTGACTCTGTGGCAGCATATGTTAATGCATTGATACATTCTTTATTTTGGCCCAGATGGTACTGGGTTTGAATACAGGTGTATCTCATACTTAAAGTACTTTTCATTACAGACTGATAATGCAATGACATGAATTGTTTATAAGAGATGTGTTGCTGCATTTTGCCCATCACTGCATATTGATGCATGATGTGCACCTCCTCAAAAACATGGAGCCCAAAAAGTGAAGGGATCCATTGCTTTTTCTGCTACGTATGTGTGTTGTGTGTGATTCTATTTTTTGACCAGATTAAAGATGTTAAAATGGGGTAGATAGGAAAGTGGTGAAATGGGGAGCAAGCAGGGGAAAGAAGAAAGTCTGACAGTACTGAGTCTTTGGAATACATCTGCTAATTATGTTACTCTGTGGCAGCACATGTTAATGCAGTTAATGCAGTGATGCATTCCTTTTTGGGGGCAGATGGTACTGGGTTCAAATACAGGTGTATGTAATACTTTTAAGTACTTTCACATTACCATTGCTGCATGTTGGTGCATGATGCACACCATCTTGCAATAATGCATTAAAGAAAAGAAATGGGTAAGATAGGACATTGGTGAAATGGGGAGCAAGCAGGGGGAAGAACAAAGGGAACTCAGGGCAGGAATGTGCAGGAGGGAGGTAGGAAAGAACCATAGCTATCCATTTCTTTAACAGTGTAAAGTGAACATATCTGCCAAATATTAACTTAATTTGGACTGTCACCTCCAGCGAGAGGGGTGACCACAACACAATCATCTTGTATAGCCAAGTGGACCAAATCAAGTGTGTTAAAAAGACACGTGTGAAATGGAGAGCTATGTATAGGACATTTTTTTTTGTAGGTCCCTATTTTTTTTTGAGAGCGAGAGAGTGGAATGTTGGGGAAGGGATGTAGGAATGTCTGGGTGAGGTAAGTTAGGTAGGTGAGGGAGCAATTGCAGACAGACAAGGGAGGCAAACAAGACAAGAGACAGGGACAGTGATAGACACAAAAGATTGGGGAGACCATGTTTGAGGTGAGGGGGGACATCCCAAACCCATGGACATCAAGCTGGGTGACATTGAGAATCAAGTTCTCACCCACTGGACTGTCATCACTGTCACCTCACTCCACTGTCTGGAGCGCTTGATGTCTGCATCCCCTTCTCCTCCTGGTATTATGTAAAATGAGGGACAGTAGCCTCTCCAGCCAGTGTAGGTGTGCACCAATAGTGTGGCGTACAATTCCTGGCAATTCAGCATGGGTGATAAAATCACCACCTCCTCCACCATTCCTGGATGGTACCACTGGACAAGCCACCAGGACAGGACTACCTGAGAAGGCAGATAGTGCAGAAGCAGCAAAGGTGGTGCTGCCAGGTTGGCTCCCAGATTTGCTGGGCTACGGTGCTGGAGCAGGTGGAGGGGGGGCAGGTGGATCCTGTAAGGCAGGCCTACCCTGCTGTGCTGTGGAGCATTTAGTGATGTGGTACACGTGGATGACATAGACACAATCTGATGACACATAATAAAAAATAAAATAAAATAAAAAAAAGAGAAAATAAGGGTTGAGGTGACAGAAAAAAGAGATAACAATACCTTCATATATGACATATAATGCACTGATACAATTAACTGGCTCTATTATCTTAACTTTTACTTTTAAGACTACCAGCTCCTAACAGATAACTTACTTTTACGACTACCAGCTCCTAACAGATGTACACTATGCTACATATTGCAGCAGCTAGTCCTTGATATGTACATATATTGCACATATGTGTGTTCCAATTATACAGATTACAGTTTACAGTAAGGCATGTGTGCCACTGGTATAGCGCTCTTACTTTAAACCTTTAAATTACACATAATTGAAGAATTAACAGTACTGTATAGCTGGGAAGTATGGTTTTGAACCCACAGCCTCTGACTAAAGTCTAATATTGTACTCTTGGTTTGTGTTACAGACTAATGCATGCATACATGCTTTTACAGTTGAGATGCTCAAGCTCAGTTTGATACAACTATAAAATACCAAAAAAGCTATATTTAACATTTAATGCTAGAATAACACTACTATTCTGCTGCATATATACCAGATGCTTCCCTCATCCTTGCCAGTCTAGCCCCATGGATTCACACATTGACCTCACTGTGCCTGGCAGCTGTGGAAAAAAAACAGAACAGAATACCATTATGAATGCCAGTCTTGCCTATATTCAGCTTTTAAGTCTTACAAGAACTCTTGCGGTTGATACTTACACAGGTGTGGGGTAGCCACAGTCCTAAATTCCCTGATCCAATGGTTGAGGGTATCCTTCTTCCCCCTGTGGAGTTTACTGTAATGATGCTTTCATTGTTCAACAGTACAGGGGATACTGGTGGCACTGCTTTCAGCCTGGGCTAAACTATCCTAAGCATCTGACTTACACTGGGAGCCAGAATAAACCCCCTGCAGAAATCTGGCACTGTGCTTCTTCACTAGGAGTCCAATAAAATTTTGGACTCCTGGACACCCCATCACTGTGCCCTAAACTTGACACCTTCCCCTCAAATGCCTGCTTTGGGTGCCATAGATCTAGAGAAATGAAGAATGATGCTTTCTCACCAGTTCCAGTTGTGTTTAAAGGCAGTGTGAAAACTGTTTGAAAATGTTGCTTTCTGCTTACCATCATGTAAACACAGTGCTGGGCAGTCCATGCACCGTGTTTGCATGATGGTAAGTGAAGCGCGACCGTAGTAAGCAAAGAAATAATTTAAGGCTATTGGATGTACAGACAGTCGTGTATGTGTGTTAGACGAATGTGAAGGCCATGACAGTCCAGATAGCAGAAATATACTTACAGGAATGTAGTACACAGTATACCCACAGTTATATATTTCAGAAAACATGTGATACTACATAGATAAATGAATACATAACTGCCACAATACTAGTGGCTCAGTCTTCATACATATAATTAAAATAAGCTACACCATGGGAAGTGTTATAAGTGAGAGTGACTATAATGGGAAGTGGAACAACAGTAAAGGTGTATGGAATATTCTGTATTCGAACCCAGGACCAAATTTATGTCAGTTTTACACTTACACTTGTTAGCATAAGAAGGTTGAGAAAACACTTGTCTATATTGCAGCTCATTGCTACAAACTGCAATGTCACAATAGTAAAACAAAGGTTGCACACCCTGTACTAGAACCCAGGACCATTTCCAGCCATACACTTTTGCCTGCTGCCACAGGAATAGTTACATGACATTCCCTATTTTACTAATCATTCTTAAGGTCTCGTTGTTAACCATCACGCAGTGTCACTTAGCGGGTTTGCCCAATGCCTAATAGTATTACTTGAATGCATCCAGTTTCTATCTGGGTCCTGACTGCCCAGTTGCCCCCCCCCCAAAAAAAAAATAAAAGAGAAAAGAAGAAAAAGGGAGAAGCACTTGAAATGAGGAAATCAATATATGACATGCATGCTAGTAAATTTTAGTACAAATGAGATATTTCTATATAGGTCTGGATTAGAACTGTCACTCCAATGCACTTTCAGAACAGAGGATGGGAGCCTTATCCCTTTTTGCCACAGAAACAGCTTTGTAGCAAAGAACTTAAATCAATATGCACACAGTCAACTGCATCAGCATCTTCACTGATATCAAACCATACAAGTATTATTTGTACATGTATTAGTTTTGGAAGTAGTGCACCTAGTGATCACATGACCTGTCATGATTATTGCTTGCAAATATACAGCTCTGCCTTACATTTCTGTGTTTATTGGCCATTATTCATTTATCTGAGCAGTAATATGAGACATGTAGCATATAAGCCATTCTATATCATTGGCCTTAAAATGTGTGAGGATATTAAGTGAAAATAATATCATATGCAGTTACCAACAAAGGAAGGGCAGGTTGGATGTTAAGGAGCACAACCCATGACTTTTGTGCTGCTTATTTACATTTTCAAACTTATATCTAGCAATTTGTAGATCTAAGTTGACACACCAGTGGAAGTAAGGCAGTCTGCAGTACTGTTGTTTTTCTTCTCCCAATCACTAATCATTCACATGTGCAATCCAATAAAAACAGACACTGAGTGAGTGCCGGCACTATGTTTATATCTCCTACATGGATCCAAGTGTTTGGGATTCAGAAATTCTAATGAGTTCACACCTCATTTGCATATTCACTGTGTTAACAGCCCTGAATCTACACCATATAAAAAGGCAATAGTGTAGTTAGGCAAACTGATGGTGAGGAGAGTTGTACATGTTTGGAAGACTGCAAAAACTCTTTTTCTTCAGGATATATCTATGCAGAGTAGTACTGAACTTCAGAAGGTATGCTTCCATTTTGTCACCTACATACTTCATATTCTGGAATGTATTTAAGAAAAATATGAAGCAAAGGATTTTACATTTTTATCTCTATGCATTTGTTAGAAGTATACTGATGGCATGGGCATGTTTGTCAAGCCATTTCAGAGGTATACATGATTGCCAATACATGAAAATGGAATGTTGTGTGATAATTATGTACAAATATTTCAAGAACAGGTCCTTTGATAGCACTTTTAGCATTTCAAAGATAATTTGTTAGCAAAAT
Organism: Protopterus annectens; assembly: GCF_019279795.1. Taxonomy (NCBI): domain Eukaryota; kingdom Metazoa; phylum Chordata; order Ceratodontiformes; family Protopteridae; genus Protopterus; species Protopterus annectens. The sequence continues at coordinate 545,354,888 of NC_056730.1, read as the reverse complement.
GGGTCATTTGCCTGTTGTTTGGATGGGGCAGCAAAGCTGAGTTACTGTTTTGGCACAAAACAAGGACAGAATGTTCTTTTGGGGGGCAAAGGTGAGTTGCTGTTATAGCACAAACAAGGATGGACTGTTGTTTTGGGGGGAAGCAAAGCTGAGTTATTGTTATGGCACAAACAAGGATGGGCTGTTCTTTTGGGGGGAGCAAAGATGAGTTACTGTTATAGCACAGACAATGATGGACTGTTGGGTTTGGGGGGGGGCTGAGTTGCCATTATGGCATAAACAATGATAGACTATTCATTTTGGGGGTGAGCAAAGGTGAGTTATTGTTATGGCACAAACAAGGATATTTTGCTCTTGTTACTCTCCTTGCTTTGCATCCTGCCTGTTGTTAGTATTTCACATCTCTAGATTGTTTTATGTTTCTCCAGTGGGTAATACTGACTGGCTACCTTTTCTGTTTTATCTGGAAACAGTTATTTTGTAGTTATGTGATAGTTATGTGTATTAGCCTTCTGTTGTCTTTTAGGACTTCTATTAGTATGCGACCCAGGCATGTCAATCCAGGGAGACGCCCTTCACCAGTGCCGAGAACCAAATGATTGTAGATGGCTTTAGGCAATATGGTGCTTTTCTGCTGGAAAGGGGATAGGGAGATATGGCACATTGGATGCAAATATGGTGGCAGATTGTAGATGATGTCAATGCCATGGTTGGCCATGACAGGACATATGAGCAGGTGCACTGCAGAGCCACTGACACAATCACATTTGCATGGAGGAGAGCAGCTGCAGTGGGTCATGACCAGATGGTTACCAGGGGTAGGCCTGCAGGGGAACCACCATTAACCCCCAATGAAGAGTTCCTGGCCAGTATCAGAGATCCAGACATCTCCCAGGAGAGTGAAGTACAGCATGTCATGGATATCAGAGCAACTGTTTGAGACAGCACATCCCAGGAGGAGCTTCCAGGTAGGCTTTCCCATCTGAATAGTTGAATAGTATATATAGTTGTATAGTAAAATAATTGAAATCATTAAATTATTTCTGTGTCACGTGACTTTTCTGGGAGGATTGAAGATTGCTACAGTTACAAGCTTAGGTTAGAGTTGTCAGCCATGTTCTTGTTGAAATTATAGTTAATAGATATATAAAGGGGTAAATGTATTACCCCCCCTCCGAGTTACTGTTAATTGTGATGATGGTGCCTTTACCTTTTGCTTAACTTCTTCCAGGATAGTCTGGACTACAGAGGAGTATCTCATGTGTAGATGGTAAGGCAAACATTTTTATGCCAATACTGCTGAGCAATTTAAAAAAATACTGTAGAGTGTGATGTTGATATCAGGCCTGCTGTGTGTATTGTTGTACTGTCTATAATAGTGGCAGCACTGTTAGTTTGTTAGCATATATTGCACTATAGTAGTGCAGGTATTAATTTATTCCTGTGTTTCTTGCTTTTCATCACAGTTATGACAGTGGGAGTTTGGGCCCTGTGCCACTTGATGTCAGTGTATCAGCAGACTCTGATGATGATGGTGGCCAAAATGAGGCACAGTCGGGGGGGGGGCTGCAGAGGTTGAATCTGACACTGATGTTGACATACAGTCATCCCCTGCATTTTCATTGAACACAGCCAGTATGCCTATGCCTACCCAGTCCAGTAAGCCCACAGATATTGGGCAGGTGGAGGGCAAGGAGAATAATCAGAGAAGTGCTGCTACTGTGGCTTCAGTGCCTGTTGAGTCTGGCTGTAGCTAAAGTGTGGGTGAGGTGCCATGCAGGAGGATTGATAGGGGTGCTCAGAGAAGGCCTGCTGCCCATCCTCCACCTGTTGCAGGTGTTTCTTCTCATGCCACTCAACATTTGTTTAGGGCTATCATGGAGGCACAGATATGTTCCCATAGGTGCTCCAGACAAATGCTCAGGGTTGTGGATGTGACACAGTCTGACATGCATGACTTCCTCCACTGTGTTGCCGATTCACTGGATTGGATGAATGACACATGGAATAAAGGGTGTTTGTGATGGACCGAGAGGTGCTTGTCATGGAAAGAGCAGTGTCTGTGATGGAATGTCTACTGGGAGGGGGAACTGCATTCTTGTGGGCATAGGCCAGCCACATAATCCACTGTCAGCCAATGTGGCCATGCCCAATCATGCTCCCATAGGGGCAGTACTTTCACTGCTCCATCAGTGAGTGTGCTGTCCACACCGGGACATAGTAGGCCATGGGGTCATGGTCCTGCGTGTCCCTGTGAAGGGAGCTCATCCAGCAGACATCAGTCACATTCAGACGGAAGCACTGCATCTGACCTTGGGCATGGAGGTGCCAGAGCAACTCTTTGCAAAGCCAGTGCTCATAGTTGTGGATAACAATGATGAACTGCCACCTCTACCATACACGGCTCACACCTGTTCAACATACCAAGACATACAGCCAGCATAGAGCTTGGCTGTGCTCATGCAGATGCTCACACACCAGTTTCACCTGGAGGACACCTACAAACACACACAACAGTTACTCATTTTGTCTCACTGGCCATTTGTTGGTTTATTCACATCTGCCTTCTTCTCTTTCTTACTCACACAGACTCACTGACCTTTTGTGTCATCCTAGGCTTCCTGCCCCCTCATACAACACCCTGTCAAGTGATGATAACTGTGCCATATCCCTGTTTTCTATCTTATGCATTCAGAGATACAAAAGCTTTGTGTCTCATGCTCAGGGTGCATAGCTAACTTGGTGCTTAATATATCTGCATTTGTGGTGTTGAACTGGTAATTGTATCTTTGACTTAGATTGGCCTTGGAAAGCTTGACAGTTGATATTATCAAAATTTCCCAACTTTATAGTGAATGATCTTGTGAGGGTTGTGAAGCCAGAAGCCGCAGTGTGTATCATTACTTTATAACTTCTCTCTTTAATGATTTTCCAGTACAAACATATGGTACTAAACTGAAGGCATGCAGTGATCATCAGTACTTTTGAGAGTTATGACTGTGTAAATCTTTGATGCCCGAGGCCTACTACTTAGTAATGGACATATTAGTCAAATAAGTCTCTGCTGTCACATGTTAAGGTAAGTTCAGTACACATCTCCCACCTTTTACTAGCTTAAGTTATAAAATACAAGGAAATGCCACACAGTCGTATTATTAAACAATACACTCCAGGTTCAGGTCTTACCTTGTAAATGTAGCAGTTGACACAGCTTTAGTTCAGGGATGACTCTGTCTGATACAAGCAGTACACAGGCAATACATGAGGAGGTAAAGGTTGTATGAGTTGCCTGGCATCAATGTTAGTATATGCATGTGAGTAGGAGGAAGGTTTTAGGCCCCTAGCTGGTGAATGAGTGTGCTATGCATTGTCTCTTAGTTAGCCAATGCAAGGGTATACTGAGCATGCCTACGTCTGCCTACACCCACAGCAGCTGGTGTTTTCTCCTGTGACTCCTCATCTGCCTGTGGCTGTGGTGACTTTGGCATTGATGGTAGGATGTGTGCCCCTTCCCCTTGCTGATCCTGCTGAAGCTGTTTTCTCAGGATTATGTTGTGCAGCATGGCACATACTGTGAATATATCTGTACATGTCCATGGATTGTACTGCAGGGCCCCCTAGATGTATCAAGGCACTGGAACCATGACTTCAGAAGCCCAAACACGCACTCTATGATATTTCTTGTTTGAGCATGTGCTTCATTATGGTGCTCTTCTGTGGCTGTGTGAGCATTTGTGATGGGTATCATCAGACACGGTTCCAGTGCATAGCCTGCATCCCCCAGTAAATGGCCTTGTGGGATATCCCCTCTAGCAAACATTTGGTACAGTTGGGAGGTGTGCCAGATATGTGAGTTGTGGTAACTGTCAGGTTGCCAGCACACACATTCAGGAATATTCCTTTGGCATTGCACACAAATTAGCAGTTATAGAGTGGTAGCTCCTTCTGTTTATGTAGAGCCTACCTTGTTCCCTGGGTGATGCCTTCATTTCTACATGTGTGCAATTTATGGCAAAATGAAAAAATGCCAGCACCAAGAATGAATTGAGTAATAGTAGCTTTATTAAAGCTGAAATTCTAGACCAGTTTCAGCACATGGCTTTCATCAGTAGATTGTTACACATAGAATGAGAAGGTCCTGCTATAAATACCTTTATAACCGGAAGTAGAAAAACATAATTTCCTGTCTCAAGAAGAAAATGTAATTGTTACAAAAATAAACATAAAAAATAAAAATAAATATTGGTATACATAGTGTAATACAATTCAAAATGCATGTGCTTTGAAGATATACATATTCTAACATCAATATTAAAGTAAAAAAGGAACAATGTTTGAATTATGATAATTTATCATTAAGTCCAGGGGAAAACAAACTCCCTAATTTCACTATCCATCTTTTCTCTTTGTTATTCAGAATGTCATGCCATCCAGTTTTGAAAGCACGGTTGCCTGTAATGTTATCAATGATAGTAAATGAAAACTTGGCAGTGGGATGATTCATAGTGTGTCTGTATAAGGCATTTGTAATCCTACCATTTCTGATATCCCCCAGGTGTTCAGATATTCTATTTCTGAACTGTCTGGATGTCTGTCCAATGTAAAAAGCTTGACATGTGCATGTTGCAAGATAGATAATCCAATCTGAACTACAGTTACCAAAAAAACAATATCATATACATGACCAGTATTTTTACTAGTAAAAGGTTTTGTTTTAAATATGTAGCCACAAAAGCTGCAATGACCACAAGGGTATATTCCAACTAGTTTCTCACCTGTTAATGTTCTTTGGGATAAAGTTTCATCCCTAAAGTTGATTTTCTTATAATGTGAGAAATGAGATCCCAGCGTTTTCCCCTTTCTGTATGAAAATGAGCATTGCTCCCCCAAATAGTCCTCTAAGAGGGAATGAGACTTCAGTATGTTCCAATGTTTATCTATAATATTAAGAAGATGTTTAGTATTTCTACCATAGGTAGTAACAAATCTGCAAGTTTCTTGATTTGTCTGTTTTTGATGTTCTTTATATTCCAGTAGTGAATCCCTAGATTGGTTTCTGCTCCATTGCATGGCAGAACTGATAGTATGCCTAGAATATCCTCTAGTGAGAAACCTATTGGCTAAGTCATCATGATGTTGTTTTAAATATTGCTCAGAGGAACATATCCTTTTGAGCCGCAAAAACTATGATTTAGGAATGTTATTAATTGTATGTTTTGGATGTAGACTGTTGGCATGGAGCAAGGTATTAAATTCGGGAAATTTTCGATATACAGAAGTTTTTAGTGTATTGTCTGGTTGGCGCTGTAAAAAGACATCCAAGAATAGTCCACCATAAATTCTGTACCCCAAATGTTTCCATTAAGATGTTCAACAAATTCTTGAAGATAATCACTGCCACCTTTCCACACTAGTCAACAGTCATCCAAATATCTTCTCCAGATATCAAGAGGCCAAAATCATTTTCTACTTTCTGCATCCAGACTGCTTGGAGTGCCTATTGGGGGAATCCTGTGAAGGCCCCCTGTAGAAGGGGGATGCTTGCCACTGTTTTGCCAGGGTGTTGAGTAATGCCAAGGCATCGCCTACTTTGGTAAGGCAGTGTTGTCAGCATTAGAACAGCATAAAGAGGTAGCACCATGACTTTGATAGCCAATGGGAAGAGGAGGTTAAAAGGGGGAGCAAAAGTAAGTACTAGTGACTGAAGGGTACATTTGTTGTTAGACTATATGTTGTTCTTGAGGTTCATAGACATGTTTTTTTTTTCAGCATCTGGTGAAATACAGGAAAACTTGCTGATATGCCAGAGGTAGGAAGCAAGAATGTCCAGTGTCAGGGTCTGTACTAGGCATTGATGTTATAGCTGCATATTTGTTAGAAACCTGCTTCATTGTCTGTGCTTGCATTATTTTAACCATTGCCTACACCTTTGCTTTATGTGTTATGCATCTTGTCAATGCAAGTTAAAATGTTCTATGGAGAAGCTTATTAGCAGGGATTCTCACCAGTGGCATGGCGAAGTTGACTGACCTGACAGTGGGTGTTCCAACACCATCCCAAGTATCATCATCTACTTTAACTCTGACTGGTTGCCATCATTTAGTGACATGTACATGGAAGAAAGGAAGGGATGAAGGAAGATTTCAGCACACCAGCTGCAGAGTTGATTTTAGAAGACATGCCACAAGTAGTCACAGTGCTTAATGATTCAGCTTTGGATAATTATGGATTCTGTGCAAGCCCACTGGATTCTAAAACACATCATGTGCACTCAACACAACTTAAATGCAACAAACTGCAACACTGACTCTTTTTCTGAAATCCTCAGCAAATGCCATACTACAACACAAGGGATGGAAGCTGTTCTCACAGATTCCTACAGTATCCTTGACAATACTAAAAAAAATGCTACCTGAAGTGAAAGAACTGCAATAGACTGTGGCACTGCAACCTATGGAGTAGGATTTGGCTGTCCATCCCAGAAGGCAGCCAGCTAGTAATAGAGCAAGGCTGCAGCTAAGCCAACTATTAGATCAAGGAATCATTGACAGATACCACCTAGACACTCAGTTGGTGCAGATTGTATGCAACATGAGTGCCCCCCACATGTCTGTGTGGACATTGTGAGGCAACCCTATCCTTCTTGAATCAAAAGTGTGTCTGAGTCTAGGGTATACATGTTCCATCTACTTGTATGGAGTGGAGAACTGTTATTCACTAGTTCTATATATCTAGTGTCTACATTCACATATTTTAACTATCCAGGTTCTCTACAGCTCGGGGTATAGACCCACTCCATTTGCCCTTTGGGCTGACTTTACTCCTCTACCCTACCCCCATTCCTACCCACCCTCTATCCTCAAATTTATACCTAAATATACCACGCCCCTTTCCTACTTCACCAATCGCTTCACATCCCCCACCCTTCCTCACCCCACCCACCACACTCGTGCTTCTTTCACTGTCTTCCAATTCACGACGGATCTTAAGACTCTGTATTCACTCATAGTTCCCCTCCCTTAACCCACACTATTCCACTTCCCCTATTCTCTCTGTGAACTCCTCCAAATATGCTACATTACTACTCTATTTGTTACTATTCCATTCTATCATGCCTTCTCTACCTAGCCTATAATGCCACTGATTTTCACAACTATAACATTAAATACTATCACTCCCCTTCACAAACACACAACACTTCTCAATCTCCATTTAAGTCTTATAGTTACATAAGCCTACAACTATACAACAATTACAACTCTCTTCATTACCCTTTCAAACATATAAATCCTCAAACCTTCAGCTGCCCACTTTCAGGTACCATCTTGTAATTACCAAACTAAAGAACCTACTGCTGCACTCCTCAACACATATTAAATTACAGGCTGATATCCATCCCAATCCAGGCCCTAACTATGATTTACCTACAGCACAACAACTCCTTCCCATCTCCTATTTTAATACTCCAAACCAAAATATGTCTGGATGAAAGGTTCACACCTCTCTACCAATTACTTCCAAATATACCTCTCAACCTGGAAACATCAAAAATCTGGACAAAGGCCCATAAAAATAGGTACAAATCTGTACGCTGATCAACATAAAATTTGTGTACATAATTTTGCAGCCCCACACACTCAAATGGAATTGTGGGATACCACCTTTCAAATACAAACTGAAGAACAGACAACCAAAATATGGCCCCAGAGTTCCCCTGCAGCCATTTCAATGTCCCAACTTGGCTATTTCACCCCATTTACCATAAACACTGTAATGTGCATACCACTTTACTTCTACAATAATTATTTGGATTTTATTTTACATTTTATAACACAAACACTAATAGAAATCTGCTAAACAAAGCAATACAGTCTCACAATGAAAATAGACTTAGCATTAAAACTTATCTGCCCTTGAAACTCACATTCATTGAAACAGCACTGAAACCCACATTCAAAGAAAATGCATCTGGCCAGTGGTAGATAAAGATTACCTTTGGGCTGTTTTCAAATCATAGGCCCCTTGCACATGAAACATACATGTGTGCTTTGATTACACCTTCCTTACTGTATTAAGTTATATTCCTTGTACAATACAGCACACTTGTTATAGCGTTTTTTAAATTTATTGTTTTGAACATTTTTCCAGTAAGCAATGAAACAAGATGCATGAACCAATAATGACAAAACTGCCCAATTCAGAATATCTCCATCATAAAAGTCTACTCAAACTTCTACAATCCACCAGTATCGTAAATGTGCACAATCTCTGCAGAAGTAAAAGTCATCTGGAATTTTATAAATAATTCCACATTACAGACATCTGTAACTAATGAAGAGGTTGCTGCTAGCAAACAACTTTATATTTCAATTGTTTCATCTACAAGTAAAATGTTTGTTGCCCTTTAAGAATAAATTGACTATGTTACATTAAAAAATAAGCTAGTAATATTTCAATAGGGAATGGGTGGCAAACCCATAGCCTTCTGCAGCTAAAGTAAGTATACTACTACCTGTTGTGGTACTAACAATGCAAGTAGACTTTATACACACACACACACACACACACACACACACACACACACACACACACACACACACACACACACACACACACACACACACACACACACACAAATGCTGGGGACAATCTAAAACTGCAGTAACAGTTGATTGAATTATGAGGGAAATTAATGCACACACCCCTAAATCTAAATGCAGCACACAGTATGAAATACAAGTTATATGGAAATAATACACACAAATGCAACACTAAATTAAATGCATACCTCTCAACTGTACAGATTTATGCCTAATATTTTGGTCCATTTCATAAAATTGGGGTTTTCTGTCAAATTAGTGACAAGTTAGAGACTAAACTTAGAAAATAAAAACCGACATTTGAGTTTCAGACTTCATACCCTTCAGAAAATTCAAGCAAATGCAAAGCCTGTTATTCTATCTACTTTCTGAGTTTATAAGAGCAATATTTAAAAATTGTCCCCAGTTTTGGGCCTTTGTCACACTTTTATTAATGGCTTTGTCCAGATTTCTTGCTCTGAGGTCGTTGAGAGGTATAGCAGCAGACAGAGACTGACACACACACACACACACACACACACACACACACACACACACACACACACACACACACACACACACACACACACACACACACACACACACACACACACACACACACACCTAATTTAAAACTGTAGTAAAGATAGACTGAAAGAACAAACTTAAAACTGCAGTAACGGTTGAATTATAAGGGAATACAAATGCACAAGAACAGCGAAAACTACAGTAAAAGTTGAATTATAAGTGAAATGAGCTATATACACACACACCCTAAATCTAAATGCAGCAAAAAAACAGTATCTACTTGCACACTAAACTAAATGAATAAATACAGCAGCGATAGTCTGAATGCCATGGACTTACAACTACAGCAGCGGTTGAGTTATATGGGAAATGCACACTGCCTGGAAAAGTATATTTGAGGCAAGCATGTCCAACACACAGCATTTACCCAGAAACTCTCTGAGAAGTGCTTGGTTGTGGCTGTGAATGTTGGGCATTTGAGACCATATTTCAGAAAACATTGCATTACATTATTTATACTGTTTATGGTTTTGTTTAAAATCCCATCTAGACTGATTAAATGGTTCTTTCTACCTACAACAGTGGACAACAGCAAGACATTGTAGGCATTTATATCAGTCTCTGTAAAATTAGCCTATGAATGGAACACATTTCTAATGTTGAGATAATACGCAAGTACCTTTATTTATTTATTTTTTTGTTGAATTTCTGTTGGTGGCATATTTAAATATGTATTTTTTTAAATAAAAGCAGAATTAATTAAGTGACAACCACATTTATAACCCATTTGAACAAGCTTCTCCAGTCCTGCCCACAAAGTACAGAAGGCGTTTGGTGAAAGGAAGTTAGTGATAGCTTCTCCGCTTTCAGACAAATCAAACCATTATGCTGTGCTGTATAGACAATGATGCATGCACTTCCCTAAACCAGCTTGCTTCTAACTGCATGCTTCCTTAAGAGCACAACATTTCCAAGTGAATATAAATGGAGAGATACAGCACAATAACAGGTCATCACCGGACATCTGGACATCCAGCTGTGCCCGACAGTATGCGATCTGGCCCGCATTTTGCACAGTTTAACTAACTATATGGCAGTAGCACAACTGCAGACATTTATAAATTCTGCCATCAAACAAGTTTCCTGAACAGTAAATCCCTTAGGTAAGTCTCAGCTTGCACATTCACATTAAGGATAAACTAAGTAACAGCTACCAACAAATACAATAATAATATAAATCTGTAAAACAGTCACACAATTGCACACACAGTTATACAGTTCTTGGCTGTCAGCAGATACAACATAAAATAATGCAATATAGGCCAGAAAAAGACAAATAATAACAGCTGTTTATTGGACTCACCTGGAGGACTCTGTAAAATTTAAATGATGCCGCCCGCCATCGCTATTGTAGTCCCTATTCCCTCTGTGTCCAAGAACTGGCAGTAGCTGATGTCATCTTGCACCCCCCTGTAGGCTGGTGATGCGTGGTGACATCAGTCAAAGATTTAAAGTGGTAACAACTGGTAATAAAAAAAAAAAAAGCCGGGAAATTCGTAAACCGGTAAAACCAAGAGATTCGGTACGGTTGAGAGGTATGCTTACAAATCTGATTTATTAATAACCAACTTCAGTCTCAGAAGCCTTATAAATAAAAATTACTGACTTTCATGCTATCCTGTCCACCTAATCTCCTGACATAGCTGTTTTAACAGAAACCTGGTTAAAACCCCACATCAAAGACTCTGAAATTACTTTCAATAGTTATAATATTATTAGACAAGATAGACTAAGCAAAAGAGGTAGAGGTGTAGCTGTTATGTTTAAAGACTCTCTAAAAGTGGAAAAACTAAACTGTATTTCACAAGATTTCCCCAATTCATAAATTCTCATCACTTGCCTACAAATTAATCTTCACAAATCCATGGTTATCACAGCTGCCTACCTGCCCCCTGGAAACAATCTTCCCAGCATAGAACATCTCCTCTCTTGGTCTATCTCTAGTTTCAGTCAAGAAACTATCCTCTTAGGTGATTTTAATCTTGACTGGCTCTCCTGCTCCTCTAACTGCCCTACCAACTTTATCAATCTTCACAATTTCACCTAAATTATAAACTGTCCCACTTGCACTGACATACATTATAAAAGAGTCACTACTTGTTTGGATATTAACCAACAAGCCAAACCTGGGTTACCAAGCTGGCTGCCTACCAGTCAGCCTTAGTGACCATGGCCCTATATTCCTAGTAAGAAAAATAATTCAAACCCAATTTTACAGTCCCTTCAAATTCACCCACAGTAAAAAAAAAACTTCTTCACTGATATATTCAATCTACTACTACAACATTCTGATTGGTCACCATTAAAAAACCTAAACCTGGACCTTGCAGTAGAATTCTTTAACAACAATTTTCTTGACATGCTAAATAGCCTGGACCAATCAGGAAAATATGCACTAAGTCCAAACAGTTACCATACCACACCTTTGGGTCATGACAAGCCAGATGTACAGAAGTACACAGATTAAACATTGATGTTCGGGTGTTGCCCTGCCACAGCAGCACAGACTGCATGTAATGTCAATTACCCAGTAGATGTACACACTGAGCATCAGACATAATAGCATAATTGTAACATAATAATATAAACATATACAAATCTATCACAACACGGATCATTAGCTCATTCCACAAATGGCACAGGTATGCCTACAGACTCATAGTGTTGTATGTGTGTATGGCAGATGACAAGGGACATACCTCAGTAAAGCACATCCCAATCTGCCCACTATCAAAAGATGCAGACAGGAAAACAACTCAGGACATAATGTAGATCTGTTGTCAATATCACAAGCGACATATATCCATGTAAAGTATGGATAAAGTGTAATGTACTAAATGTAGTCACCAATGGTTAGTAAAAATATCAGACTTGTATGGCATCAGATTACACAGCAAACATAGACAGATGACATCGTCAGTGGTCTGCGCAGCAATTATCATCAAACAGTGTGAGACTGGCACTACCAGACAGAGTGGATCAGCTGCTACTGTTACTCTAATGCAGTCTAGGGTGCCTCACTGATGGCTCATGCTGCAGTCCAGTCTGCCCATACCACATATGGAAACACTTGGGCAAGCGTGCTCCACAGAGGAAACTGATGGGATGACACCAGCATGTAGAGACACACTGTGGGAAGAAGCATGATTGCAAGCTGACTGTCTGGTTGTGACTGCAGGGCCCACATCGGATGGGCCAGCAGCAGAAATATGCGCACATAGCAGCACAGACATTGATGCCCAATGAGCAAGGTTTGGTTTGCTGAGTGGGAGCTTGCCTCTCCCATGTGGCACTTGGCTATGCACAGTCAGGGCACACAGAACCCTGCTCATTCTACAGTACTGCTGTAATACTGCCAAAACCAAGGATTCAACAAATCATACCACAGATAACATGCTTTCATTCTAAGCAGCCAATGCCACCATAACCTCACTGTGTCTGTGCTCCTGTACATCATGGAGTACACACAGCTGATATGCAACACTATCTGTGGCACAGGTAAGTGTACGATTGTCAGATCCATGATGTCTCTGGGAATGTTCCTTTGCTTGTTGGAGTAGGCAGACATACTCTGACGTATGCCCATTCACACCAGCTACACACCTACATCTACTGATATGGGCAGTATTGATGTGTTGTGGGGAAGTGTCAACATAACTAGCAGACACAACATGGGGCTGTGGTCCACAGACCTCACCCTGTCCACCATCTGATGTCCACTCATTGTCAGAATGGCTGGACAAATTTTCCTCCACATCAGAGGCTACAGCCTCATCCACATGACTCTCACCATCTGGTCCAGACTGTACCACAAAGTTTGTGTCCTGTGTGCCAGGGGTCATGCTACCATACTGAGACACATCAGATCCCACATCAGGATCAGTAGATGGGCTAATGGAGGATAAAGGCAATGGACTTACTAAAGGAAGAGACAGATGACACAGGTCTGGAAAATGTGCTTACATCACATCCTGTATATCATTAATGACATATGCCACATGTATCTCATTACAGTGTTACAGATAATAATAACTTAGCAGGAGGTCTTGTCCATGTATGGCCTATGGAACCTATGTAATAGGGAGTTGACAATTATGTTAGATACTATATGATGCATGTGAGGAATACAAGCAAAACACACACTAGCTGTGTCCTCATGGGAAGCTGGCACCAAAGGAGAGGGATGAAATGCAAGCGTGATAGGGAAACAAAGGCATAAACACAGCATGCTTAATTACATCCTTGCCAGCTTGTACCATTCCAACAGAGATCCAAAGCAGAAAACGGAAGATATACACTGGTATAAAACAACCAAACAATAAAAAATACCAGTGACAGAGGAGACAGAACGCCAATAAATATCCAAGAAATCCAGAGATGTATAAAACACAGGTTTATTAACGCGGGTAACTTCCAAATAAAACACGTTTTCGTCACTCAATGTAACTTCATCAGATACTACCAATGGGTAAACCAGCAGTTTATATACAAAAGTTAATTGATTCTCTGATTGAATCTAATTGAATTTTAAAGAAACAAACAAGCACCACTATGAAAGTTAAAAACATGTATAATATATGCATATCTAAAATAATTTCTAGCAAAAAAGCGTATATATTTAATACATGTATGTATAAATACTTTCCAATATAAAACCCTAGATAAGAATATATTGTGTAGTATATAAAATCTATAGATTACAACCTATATACTAATAGCTTTTAACTTTAATAAAGGTTTGATATATATGTAATCATTCAAGCCGGGTTCCCTATTAGATTCCAAAAGGATCTGCCAGTGGGTCTCTCTGTGTTCTAATTTCATTTGCCATGGTCCACCCCTGGAGTCTTTAACAATACTTTCCAAAACAAAGAACTGATATTTGGCTATAGGGCATACTGAAATATGTCTAAACAGAGCATTTGTATTATTTTGTTTTTGTATTTCATACAAATGCTCGTAAATTCTTCGTTTAAGCGTACGCTCAGTCTTGCCCACGTAAAATGCTGAACATTTCAAACAGATAGCCAGATAAACAACTCCATGACTATTACAATTAAAGTATGCAGTAGCTTTAATAATCCTATTTCTTGCTGTGAGGAATATTTCCTCATTATGCACTATATGTGGGCATTGTGCACACGACCCACATCTATAAGTACCCTTACGTTTGTTAGAAGTATTATGTAAAGAAGAGCCTGTTCCTAAAAGTTTTTTTACATTTTTCCCCCTTCGAAAAACTGTCCTGATGTTTTTACCATGTAGATTTTCTAAATCTGTGATGTCCTTAAAGGTTTCCCATTCATTTGAAATAATGTCCCTGATGGCCCCAGAGTCAGCACTATACTCCATAATAAAAGCTTTTTTAAAATCCAACTGGTTGTTCATCCTGTTAGAAATGTTGTCAGCTTGTCCCAAACCTAAAATAGGTCTGAATCTGTTGTTTCTACCTTCTTTAACCTGTTCCCCAATGGCATGTACAAATTCATCGTGGTAACCCCTATCACGAAACATTTGGAAAAGTTTACAACATTCCAACTGGAAATCATCATCATTTGATGTCATACGTGATATCCTAACCAGTTGGCCTTTTATTATGCCTCTTTTTTGATGCATGGGATGTGAACTGTTGAAATGGATGTAACTATTGGAAAATGTAGGTTTTCTATAAACAGTAGATCTAAATCTACCCTCATCAATACTAAGAAGAACATCCAGATATTCAATCCTTCCTTCATGTATATGATAGGTGAAAGTAAGAAAATCCGTAGTGGTTCCAACAGAGATAAAACATACAGTAGGTAATACATATATATAATAGTTGCTTGTGGCTGTCTTATGCAGAGGCAGAAGGACACAGTTTTAATGGAGGACAACAGCAGGTGTAACAGCAATGATGTGTGAAAGAGAGGTAATTACATACTAGTGATACTCACCCAATGTGGTAGTGAGTTTGTGTGTTATAATGTAGATCCTGCAGTGGGAAAGTACAGACAATGTAAACACAGTCATGTATGCGGGCACCGGCATAGTCACATAATGACATATACAACACAGTAACAGGGTATGGTTATACTCACATGACATACAGTGCACATGTTGGCCAGATGTTCATGTGTAGAAAAACAGCAACATTAATTTCATACAACACTACACATTGCTGCAGCCTATTTACATGTTGTAAAACTATAGCTGGCATATCTGTAAGTGCACCTGCATAGCTCGTGTCCCCAGAAGATGTACCTACATTTTACAATGTGAGGGAAATATCAATATGACAGTATACAGCACTGGCATGACAGGAGGCTGAGGCAGTAACAGGTAATGGTCACAGTAACAGTATATGGAGGCTCTCAACTGTCGTGTTCTGCTGTTGTGCAGAAGTGGACAGACCTGTGTAAATTAATGCAGACAACACTACACATGTTGGTTGCACTGTTATGTGTGTACTGAAGCTGCATGGCTACATGTCATTACGCTGATTTTGGTTGGCATCACTCTGTGATAGACCCATGTGCAGGATGCAATTCTGCTGCTGCAACACAAAAATCACAACACATGAATATGCATGCAGCAGCAGCAATATGTACCTAAAGCTACTCTAAATGCTTAAGTGTTCTGCAAAGTAACACATACATGTGCAATCTGGAACACCTGCTTCAATCCCACCCGTGAGTATGTGGTGCTCCCCACTCACCATATTCAGTAATGCAAGAAACTGTGTGATGTCATCAGGGGCTGTCAATGGTAGGCCACCAGTGGTGGCATCCCTCAACCTCTCATATTGGCGTACCCTATTTGCTGCATCAGCAACAGGCCTCACAGGATCTGTTTGTGACTTCCACAGTATTAATCATGTTTGTGAGGTTGGTCCAGATTCATTCCTCCATACATTATTCCCTGTCCATCCAAGGAGTCTCTGTCCATGTTGGTGTAGAGCATCTGTTATAATTTAATTTTCCTGTGGGGAGAAATTGTTGCCCCTAGGTTTGTTTGCTACATGGTTAGATTGACGTGCGGGTCCACATATGGAGATGATTATGTGGACAGCTTATGCCAATTTGACCTTTCTGTAGTCCTGTGCCATATAGTACTATGAACTATACCACCATATGTGATATGAAAACAATGCATGAATACACAACACTTGGAACAACAACATGAGCTATGATATCTGTCCAGGCTGTCTGTGGGATTCTAACCCTTTACAGTGGATATCACAGTAGTGGAGGTCCAAACACAACAGCATTGAGCCACACAAGCTACACACTCTGCATGCAGTTCACGTTAACATACTTCAGATAATATAAAACAGAAATGTGTGATGACTACAGATGTAATGAAATTTGAACCTAAACAGACAGCTTGTGTAAAAAATCAGTCATATTAACATGAAATGTTATACATGATGAGCTTTTATCAACACAAGCAGTACTGAGCAGTAAATGTTGTAGATCAGTATGTGTGCATACCTTTAAGAAGCTTTCCATGGGCTTGCACAAGTGTATAAATACTGAGTACATGTGAGCCTGATTGCCATTTTGTAGTAAGCTGATGAGATGTAAGCATGCATGTCTGTGTAGTCTGTCAGTTAATCAGTTTGTTTATGTTTTGTACCATTCTGATATGTTTCTATGTAGTAACGCATATAAATGAACTACCTCGCCTGTTTATCTTCAATTGTAAACCAAGATGAGAGATAAATGCCATCCACATTAGCAGGGCGCATCTGAAAATTATCAATTGAACAACTTACGGAAAGTGTCGGAAAGCTTCTGCATTTGTAAGCAGATCACAAACAGTACATAAACTGGGAGACTTATACAACCTATGCTCAGAGGTTTTTGGACTTTGTCAATGCAAACACCCTGGAGCAACTAGTTAGCTCCCTAACTAGAGGGGCAAATATCCTAGACCTAGTACTCAAGAACATGGGGGATGCTGCACCCTGGTAAGATCTGACCACAAAAGGATCTCCTTTAATATTAATAGTAACCTAGAACCCCCATCAAACTCCAAACCTGTTAAGAACTTTGCTAAGGCCAATTACCTCAAACTAAGTTGTTGTTTGTCTTTTGGCTTTTCCCGGTTAAGGGTCGCCACAGTGGAACTCCGGTCCGCTAATGATTTGCAGTTGGTTTTTATGGTGTTGAATTGCCAGCCCGATGCCCAACCTTCAACGAAGGCACGCCCATTCATCACATGTCTTTCAAACGCCCACTCAACCACGGGGAGGACATGCAGACTCCACACAGAAGGCACTCCCAACCCAAGCTGAGAATCGAATGGGAGAACCTCTTGCTGTGAGGCAACAACACTACCGCTGCACCACCACGGAAGTGACACCTTATTAATCTTCCAAGCCCACCCAAATATAGATGATACTGAGACCTACTCTGAGCTGTACACAAAAGCACTGTGCAACCACATTCGTGGGTGCAGAGAGGAGGTGGTATCTGTCTGAGTCAAACCTATGATTACTGGCAAAAATAAACCACCCTGGTTGGCCCTTAGTATAAATAGGCTATTCAACAAAAGGAAAAAAGAAATCCACCCCAAAGCCAAGAAGGAACAGACAAAACAGTGCAAAAAGACACTCACCAGTTTAAATAAACAAATTATAGAGCTGGTCAAAACTACCCAAGCACACTATAAGGCAAAGATAGCCTCCCAGGAGAAACATAACTATAAGGCTTTTTTAATTATGTTTATAATCTAAGGGGAAATACTCAGTAATATGCTGAGTTAATCGTGCATGGCAACACTTACACCCAGTCTGAAACTATAGCAAACCTGCTGGCCGACAAGTTCAGTTCAAACTTTTCTCCTCCATCACCTCCTACCACACCCAAAGAAATACCCACAACCACTCCCTTACTGGTTGTTATGAGGGAACAGGTCCTTACTGCTTTCACTAAAACCAAAAACACAGCCTCCACGGGTCCCGACAACATTCCAGAATGCTTCTTAACTCATTACATCAGAATGACACCTCCAGGTGCATCGGCAGTTATCTTCTACTGACGCTTCTAGGCATCAAGTATTGCTTGTTCATATTTGCATCAAAAATTCTAAAACCATGCTATGTACAAGGTTTTTAAAATATTCAGTCTTAAATCTTATACAATGGCAAACTTAACTGCATTAATATTTGACCTATGTCTAGTGCAGGTAAATATCTATTAATTGTTGTTTTTATGATATTAATTTATATAGATATAATTTTCACATTTTTCTAAATATCTCAGCAACCAAGGAACACAGGCAGAGCTCCTTAGCCTCATATGAAAGCTCTCAGCTAGATGAATAAAGTGTTGCTGACAGTATGTGTGCAACTTGAGTAGTTGCAGAGATAAGTTGTTTAGAAAATATTACAAATATAGTTACTGTGTTTACTGTGTCTTATAAAGTTCAGTTTAAGACCTAGAACCTAAAGAATGCTACCACTGTAAAACTAGTTTGTGCCATTTATACTTATTTCATAACTGCTATGGTTCCAGAGATATGACCATTTGTTAGAAATGTGAGGACATAATTTGATTCTGTCAAAAGGCCAGAAGTTACAGTTCAAACTTCCTGAGCTCCATTGGAGTGAATGAGTTAAATACCTTAAACAGAATCTATCAGCGCCATTAAAAACCCTCTTTAACCACAGCCTCCAGACTGGCTTTGTCCCAGAGGAATGGAGGACTGGAGGACTGCAACAGTTGTCCCTCTGCACAATGGGGGACCATTAACTTACTCAGAGAACTATAGACCCATAAGCTTGACAAGTTTTATCTGCAAGGCTCTGGAGAGTATTATTATGAACCTGATCAATAGCGAGATATGAAATCTTCAAACACTGGAACAGACACAATTTGGTTTTGTCAAAGGGTGGTCCTGCCTGCTCAGTCTGGCAGACTTCTTCGAGAAAGTCACCAGGGTCATGAATGAGTGTAAAACTGTACAGACCACTTATCTAGGCCTGGCCAAAGCTATTGACATAATCTTCCACTTGGGGATCATAGATAAACTTACTGAGTTAGGCATAAACCCCTACATTATCAGATGGATAGCAAACTGGCTCTCTGACAGGATATGTTGCTCGGCTAAGTGAATCCATTTCTGATAAGAAACTTGTTACCAGCAGTGTCCCACAGGGCTCAATGTTGGGACCCCTCCTGTTTGGTATATACCTCTCTGAAGTGAAGGATAATGTTGGAGGCCTCTAGCTCATCAAGTTCATCGACAACTGTAAGCTGGGGGCAATCAATGAATCCTGAAAAGATGTTGACATACTAGAAACAGGTCTAAGAATTACAAATGACTGGTGCCAAAACCATGGTCTTTGACCAAATCTAAAAAAAAATGTGTACTCATAATCTTCAGTAAATCAGATATCCATGCACAATATAATATTGATAGCACACCCCTAAAAGTACTCCCAATGGTGAAGTACCTAGGAACACAGATAGACAATAACATAAACTTTGACCACCAGGTAGCTAAGGTAGTGACGAAATCCTTCTGTGTGGCTCAACTTATAAGTAAAGGCATGGCATTAAGATCAAAGAAAGTCATATTGCCATTGTACTTGGCCCTCATCAGGTCCATAATTGAGTACAGTGCTCCCTTCTGCTTGTACCTAACCAGGCACACCAATTGGAGCAGACCGAGAGGTTTCTCACTAAAAAAATTCAAAGTGTAAGACACGTCTTAATCAGACCAACTGAAAGCCCTGTCCCTTTACTCTGCCTCATATTGTTTATTGAGGGGTGACATACCTGACCTACAAGTTATTCTGTGATCCAGCCCTGATGAAAATGTTACATATTAGCAAGAAACATTATACTAGGGTTACAAGTTCCATGGACCTGAACCTTATTTGTGACACTAACAAAACTTGCTGAAGAGATAGATTTGTATTCCAAAGGTTACCTTGTCTATGGAATAAACTTCACATCTTTGAAAAACAAAGTCCATTCCTTACTCTCTTCAAAAATAATTTGGATAAATGAACGGGGAACCATACATTCACTTCTGGGGTACTGCCATGTCCCTTTAGACAGAAGCAATCTGTAAAATGACTCAGGGATCTAACACCCAAAAACCCACTACCTTTCTACTACCAGATCCCATATCTGGGAAAATAAGGTATAATATTGTCATATCTTGTATTGGCTAGACTTGTAAAGGATCTTGTGCCATTAGCCTAGCAAACACCCGTGAAACCTATGAAACATAGTAAGCAGACACAAATGTGATTTTTTTTGTATTATGTCAGTTCTAATACTTGTTTTAAGAAGTATCAGTGAATAAGTTTTCATAACAGTAATATGAATACATACTACATAGCAATGTACAGATAAAGCTGGAATCTGTAGTTTTTCATGCATATACCACAGAGTGTATTGAGTCACCAGCAATATACATAGAAAATGTATGAATACGTCTTTACGTACTGTTCACTTGTGCTGTTTAAATTTGTCTGTATAACTGCATGTAGGAAAGTACTGATTGTTAGTGATGCAGGTGTACCCACTTGTATGCATACAGATCAATCCCACACCCTTCCAGTAAGTCAGAAACATTTTTCATAATGCACACAGTTTTCCATAAATGCATCAACCTTACCATATGCACATACATTTCTAAAGAGTAATGATAACATGGGTCAATAAGGAGGGAAACATTCCCAACACAACAGTGCTAGCAGGTGTCAATTTCCTTTGCAGCTGCCTATGAGTCAGGTATAACTGAAAGTAAGAGCAGCTCTATGCAGGTATCTTTTAAGTCCCATGTGTGGCATACATAAGTAACATACCTCTCAACTTCTTAGCACAAGAAATCTAGACAAAGCCCAAAATAATGGGGAGACAAAGACCCAAAAATAGGGACAGATTTTAAATACTGCTCTTATAAATTTAGATGGCTGTTAGAGTAACATACTTTGAGTTAGCATGCATTTTTGAAGGATATAAAATTTGAAACTCAAATCTGTGTCAATATTCAGTGACTTCAATCTTCAGTGATTTGCCAGTAAACCACTGATTGTATGAGGAACAGTCCAATGGTAAGGATATTCACACCACCAGGCTAGTTGTCCAACACAATGTGTCTGAAATTCTCCAGGTGCAACTAACACTAGGTAAGACTGCAATCCAAACTGTAGCTTGCTACAGATCCCCCATCATACCCCAAGATTCTCACTACACCTTTCTAAACATACTGGAAAATATTAAGATAGAACCAAACACCCTAATACTGGGTGATTTTAACTACCCTGTCATTAACTGGGAAAACTACTCTTGTACCAACACCTTTGTCCAACGGTTCTTGGAATTCATAAATTCCAACGCCCTGGATCAACTAATCCATACTCCCACCAGGGGCTCCAATATCCTAGACCTGGTCATTACCAACATGGGAAATCGATGCTCCACACCTATGGTCACTCCCTTGTTAGTCAGGTCTGACCATAAGCTAATCACTCTTAACATCCACATCCCACCCCCACCCCCCAGTAAGAAAACCTCCATAAAAAACTTCTCCAAAGCCAACTTCATGCTACTCAAGTCAGAAGTGACAAACTTCATGACACCCATGCAGACGGGAACTGAAAGTTCAACTGCTGAATCCTACACTAAGGCACTGTATGAGCACATCCACTCATGCATGAATCGTGCCATCCCAAATAGAACCAAGATGCTCTCATCCAAAAAAAGGAAGCCAATCTGGTGGTCCCCTGCCATAAACAGATTTTACAACAAAAGGAAGAAACTGTTGCAGAAAAGAGGAAAATCCCAGGATGCAAAAATCTCCCTTACCAGCCCCAGTAAGAAGCTGAGATCCCTCATAAAATCCTCCAAAGCTAGTTACAAAAATAAAATTGCCAAAGATTCCAAAGACAACCACAAGGCATTCTATCACTATGTCAAGAATCTAAATGGCAATGCTCAGATCTTCTCTGAGCTAAAACAGAATGGCATTAAATATACTGATCCCAAGGATATTGCCAATATCCTGGCAGATCGATTCAGTGCCAACTTCACCCCCCTCTCACCCCCTAAATGGCCCATCTCAATACCGGAAGATTGCCAAATTCCAGTAATAATGGCCACACAGGTAAAAAACACACTCTCCAAAGCTAAGAATACAGCATCCACGGGACCAGATGACATCCCGGGCTGTGTACTACATGAACTACAATATGAGCTGGCACCTCACCTAAGTGTCATGTTTAATCATAGCCTCACCTCAGGTTTTGTGCCCACTGAGTGTCGCAGAGCTACAGTTATCCCACTCCACAAGGGGGGATCCACATTGGATCCCAGAAACTACCGTCCCATCAGTCTGACAAGCCTTATCTGCAAGGCCATAGGTTCATAGGTTCATAGATTAGTACTAGGCTAACTGCCCTTGTGAGCCATTTTAAGCCTAGCCAATTATCCCTTGTGAGACTCGAACCCTGCACCTTGTGTTTGTAAGGCAAACACCTTAACCATTAGGCCACCCTCCCAACCCAAAAAGGTTGTTCCTCTCCAAGGAGATCACACACAAACAGACACACACTTGTCAAGTGCAGGATTCAAACCACTACCTAGCTGCTTTTCGTTACTACAGGAGTACGCATTTACACGACGCGCTATACACATTACTAGAGCGTATTATCATGGAACTTAAAAACAAAGACATTGGCAACCTTCAAACACTGGACCCCACCCAGTTTGGGTTCATGAAGGGCTGATCTTGTCTCCTGAACCTGATTGACTTCTTTGAATCAGTCTCCAGAGCCATGGACAAGGGTAAGGTGGTCCACACAGCCTATCTAGATCTTGTCAAGGCCTTTGACACCATCCCCCACTCTGGAATCATAGATAAACTTACTAAGCTGGGCATTAATCCCTACGTCACCCAATGGGTTGCTAACTGGCTTACTGATAGAACCCACACTGTAAAAGTAGCCGACTCCAAATCCAGCTCCAGACAAGTGACAAGTGGAGTACCTCAGGGTTCAGTCCTGGGACTGCTCTTGTTTGGCATCTACTTCTCTGAAGTACAGGCTAACACTAAGGGACTCTGGCTAACAAAGTTCGCAGATGACTGCAAACTGGGAGCCATTATTGAATTCCCAAGTGATGTGGATACTCTACAAAAGGGCCTTACAGAAACAGATGCTTGGTGCCAGAGCCATGGGCTCAAGCTCAATGCCAAGAAATGTATAGCTATCCCCTTTGGAAAAAACATGTATCCATGAATTACCATATAGGTGGCAGTACACTAAACACTGAAAATGTGATAAGAGACTTAGGGACACAGGTGGACAGTGGTCTCACCTTCAATAACCACATTGCCACAACAGTCAGGAAATCCTTCTATGTGGCCACCTCATCACTAAGGGCTTTTCATCCAGAAAAAAGGAGGTCATTGTCCCACTGTACTTATCCCTCATTAGACCCATTATAGAATACAATGGCCCGTTTGGTATGTACCTCTCAAGACATCTGCAGCAACTGGAAAGACCGCAGACATACCTCACTAAAAGAATCACAGGCCTAAAGCAGATGCCCTATGCTGACCGCCTTAAAACCCCCAGCTATACTCTGTCGCATATCGTCTACTCAGAGGCAATCTCTGCTTAACATACAAGGCCATGTCAAACCCAGAGCTGTTGGACATGCTACACGTAAAGAAATCCCAATCCCTCAGAGCCACACGCTCCAGGGATCTAAAACTTGTCATCACAATAAACAAAACATGCTGGAGGGACAGGTTCCTGACCCAGAGACTCCCCAGACTCTGGAATAGATTGCCCATACATGTTAAGCAGAGTGCCTCTTTGGCCCTCTTCAAAAGGAACCTTGATGATTGGATGGGAGAAAGGAAATTCACCCCGGGGATCACGTCAGTCGCCCTGTTAGACAGGGGTCCAGGGAAGTAAATAGTGTGGGAAGAAATAGCCAGGGAATTGTTATGGCTAGGCTTGTATAGGCCCTAGGGCTGATAGCCTAGTACCAACCTATGAACCTATGAACCTATATGAGGCAAATATCTAGACATTCTGCAAAGATCTGGACAGTTGAGAGGTATGATAATTAATGAGATTCATTAAAATTCAAGGTTTTGGAATTCCAGTTACACACATCTGCACAAGTTCTCAAAATATGGTGCATTAACCAATAGCTTGGTGTGACAGAAAGGTGCTCAACGTGACTATCCAATTGGTAACATTAAATGGGATGATATGTAGCACGTGCCTATCTTCCAGTGATCTGATAATATACCATAAGTGCCACTTTTTTAAATAGATTAATTAAAATTAATAGATTCATTAAAATTCAAGGTTTTGGAATTCCAGTTGCACACATCTGTGTAAGTTCTCAAAATAGGGTGCATTAACCAATAGCTTGGCATGACAAGAAGGTGCTCCATGTAAATATCCAATAGGTAACATTCAATGAGACCATATATAGCATGTGCCTATAATCCAGTGATCTGATAACATGCCATAGGTGCCACTTTTTTAAATAGTGAGTTTGATACATTTACAGATCAGACCATTGCTACCTGCGAACTGAGTGGGACCTTAGTGAGAAATCTATTGAATTGTGACCAGTTCAATTTATCTACATTATCATTGAGATGGCTACTTCCAGGAGTCCTCGATGTTTCCGGAAGCCCAATTGGAGTAAGGAGGAGACCACCCAGATGCTGACCATCTATGCTGGAGTGAAGCACTGCATGATAGCCAGACCATGGAACTTCATGATGTCCGATGTATGAACCTGTATTAAGACAGAGCTTCGATGACATAAGGGAATCTACCAGACTGGAGTGAATGTTCGCCACTTCTACAATGATCTGCATTGGAGTAACCCAGAGGAGCTTCTCCTCAGAATCACTGAATGTGAAGACAACCAGTGGATTCCTATATTAAGTGTCACAATCCTACATGTATCTGAACATTCCTAAGGAATTCAGAGATATAATTGAGTCTCAGAATCAGATATACGCCTTTTAAAGCCATTAAGTAGCCGTTAAGACACTTAGCTTATCTGATAATTAAGAAGGCAAGGTGACTGGTCTCTCTATAATTATGGGTTTGATTCTCATGGGGTTTATTTGTTTAATAATGTTTATCCTGTATATAATATTAATGAACATTTTATATGTTTCTGTTTTCCAACACATAAGGACATAATTTCACACATTCAGTATGGTCATGTATCACTGATGCCTATAGCACTTAGGCCACTAATGACTACGCATTTTTCTGTTACCT
The DNA here is from genome assembly GCF_019279795.1 of Protopterus annectens. Lineage (NCBI taxonomy): Eukaryota > Metazoa > Chordata > Ceratodontiformes > Protopteridae > Protopterus > Protopterus annectens. Next base: position 545,329,457 of record NC_056730.1, on the reverse strand, counting down.
GAAATACTTTGACAGTATTGCCTAGTATACCTGTCTATGTGTGGATACTAACTCAAATAACTTTGTTAGTTTGTTCTGCTTTACAAAGTGAACTGTATTATTAAAGTCCCATTTGTTTAACACAAGAGCAATGCATGTCTGACTGTCTAAACCTATCTTCTACATTGTAAAACTTAATGATATCTGGAAGTTTTGTGGAGCATTGTGGCCTATAGCATTTTTGTGTTGGATGTTTTCGTATTCATCCGATTATTTGCAGGAATACAGATACACACATAGTAATTTAAGAATAAAAGTGTGATGGCTGTTAGCTCATCCTATAAAACAACAGATCAGCATGCATATTTCTTGGCTACATGTGGGTTCATTTCCACATAGGGGAGAACTCTCATTATATTCTGGTCATTATGTCTATCTAAAAGTTTTCAAAATGCTGCTATACATACCTGCTTATTGATATTAATGGTTATTTTGAACATACTTACAACTACCTCGATTATGCATCCGATTTCTACAAATATCTACGTAATCTGTAATGGTCTGCCAGCAGCACTTCTTTTACTACAGTTTTATGTATAATGCTTTGAATATACTGGAATATTTCTGCAAAAAGAACATGGACTATGCTAACATTTGCAACTTGAATTTCGTGTATAGCTGTGTTACTGTTTATTAACTTGAATTACACACCCTTTTCTTACTTACATTTGGAGGGAGTGGGATGGTCAGATATACATTTGTTCTGTAGAACAGGGATAGCCCCTGAGATCAGGGATAATTTGGAGTTATGATTTATACTCTGACAATAAATATCTGTACATATTTTATGTCCTTCTACGTAAAATGCATTAATGTGTACCTGATGTACTGCAATTGTTTAACAACTATGTGTTACATGACAGTGTTCCACTCTATGAGGTATGAAAGTTTACAGTTGTGTTGTGACCGCTGTGCTGACATGCATTCATGTTTGCAGTTTTATTTTCATAAATGAACAGCATGTTGTACTTCTTGTAAAGTGTAAGTTTTGATCCCTATTAGTGCACGGGTTCCTATCAGCATTTTGAATGTTGAAAATGCTGAATTTAATTTAATCAAACTGAAATGTTCGAAATCTCAGAAGAGCGAACTGACGGAACATAGATTTCTTTCCCAGGGAAAGAAATCAGTGGGCCGTCATCGGAGTTTGCTATTTCCTCCACTATGGTGCAGTCTCGGAGTTGATATATTTAAGTAGGGGGTGGGGGGGCACAATGTTTAAAGTATTGAAATAAATTTTTTTTTTTTGCATGGAACACCGATTTATTTCCCTGGGAAAGAAATTGATGTTCTGTCAGTTCACTGTTTTGACATTTTGAACATTTCAGTTCGATTAAATTGCATTCGGCATTTTCAGCATTTGATATGCTGATATAGACCCTAGTACACCATCCCTACACATTCATACCTCCAATTCTGTTAAGTGCATTTCCACCATACACTCTCAGGCAAGATGGATTAGTTTAGGCAGGTAGGTATCATGGTTAGAGTGTAGATATAGCTTTGAGTTACAGGTTTGAATATCAGGTCCTCTAGTCTGTGTTCAATTCTATTTCAATAGGTAAAGGACTGTGTGTGAAATATTTCAAACTGTGTATGGAGATTCTATAATGTTCTTCAATTTAAAATTTAGAGAACATGAGCAAAGCAACATATTAATGTTGCTTTCTACCTACATTATTCATACATGCTTTTAATTTTTGCAGGTGATGAAAACTGCACAGGTAATCATGCCCTTTGCATCGACTAGATGCATAGACTTGAAGAGTGGCACAGGGAGAGAGGTACATTGCTTATTTTGTCTAATTTTGTAAATAAAAGAGATGTGATTATTGTTACAGGCTCATATTTTTGCATTACCACGTATACTACTTATAATGCAGGAGTACCCGTCATGCATCTTTAAGGAAAGTGCACCAGTCAGACAATACCTGTGATTGCAAATATGAGTTACCTAAAACTATGTTTACATATCATATAGCAGCAAGCCATGTTTGCTGATGACAATTTTTGACGTGTAGGCTGCAACCTAGATGACAGTCATTTATGTGTAACTGTTAGAGTGTTTTTGATTTGGATATTCCACATACAACTTAATTGTGTTTTGTTTGTTGTTTGTAATGCATGTGTTGGCACATTTGTATGTGGAGATGTGGTTCTCACTGACCAATCTGTTGTGCACAGCCTGCTTATTCACATACTAAATGGATGTATGCTCTGTCAGTGTTCACACTATTGCTGGTGGACTGCCTAACATACCCTTCAATTCAACATGGGTATTGCATCTACCTTAAATTGATACTGGGTCAGCTAATGACCATGTTGCCTTGCTCATCTCTTTTGCATATGGCTTTTATATTTCCCACTAAATTGTCATCTCACTATATCTTCATTATATAGACATGTTAATTGGTAGCTTATCATTATATGCACAGACACCTGGAATACAGTTGACATTCACACACTAACATAAATGTGCAGGACACACATACAAGACAGGAAACATGGAAATAAGCATTTTCTCTCAGACAGTAAGCTGGCTAATTTACTGAGGTATACATCACAAGTATTAAACAGTGCAGGACACACTGCTTGTGTTATGTTATCATTTTCACAGTGTTGTTTTGCAAGGGAGACTCGTGAGTGTTGCATGACATAGTGTCATGGCATGCTTCTGTTCAAATATCAGAATATGTAAGTGTGCTGGCTTTGCATATGGTTCTCATGCATAATGATGGCTGGTAAACAAGTGTTCAGGTAATGTCAGGATTTCTACTGGTAAGCTGTGTTATGTATGCCATGGTATGGTCTGGAGTAAGCTGCTAACTTTGTGTGATGGATAGAGTGGCCCTGACATGTTCTGTTATTGAAAACATCTTTAGGTACAGATAATAGGACATAATGAATGTGTTGTTTGCATAAGGAGCTATCCGCTAGCAGCAATTCTGTTTATTATACTTGTTCTACATAATCATTTTAGGCCATTTCATCTGAGAATGTGGTTTTAATGACACCTGCAATGTATGCTGATATATACAAAATGCCACAGCCAAAAGACTAAATCCAAAACGAAAAGGCAAACTGCACCGGGTAGGAGAGGAAACAAACTTTAATATTAAAAACAATAAATGTAATTAGATTAAGCATTTTTATCTGCTAAAATATCAGACTTCTTCTTCAGAAGTCTGATATTTTAGCAGATGAAAGCACATAACCTATTTGTATTTATTATTTTTAATACTAAAGTTTGTTTTCTGTCCTACCCGATGTCTGCTGATATATCTTAATTCTCATATACAGACATCACATGTCAACAAGATGTTACTTAACGTCTGTTAGATTGCAGATGTGCACATCATTTTCAGTTTAATGTCAGCTATGATTTTCACATGAATGTTTGGTCTGACAGACATTTGGTTTTCATTTTTCATTGCAATGGTTTTGATTACTGACATACATTGCATATACTGGTACACTTGACTATGGCCATAAAGTATTCTAAGGTTTTATACTGACCGTTTTCTGGCTGTTCATTTTGTCACAGTGTGTATGGTATGTAGTAATGGAGTAGCAGGTTTGCATATGTACTTTCTGTATTGCATTGTGATTCACCTTGACAAAGCATGGGACCCATGGATGCTCACCCATCAGACACCAAAGTTGAGCACATGCCAGACCATTGCCCGACTTATCAGATGATGGTGACAACCATGATTGAGATGAGGATGATGACAAGGAAGCTGGACCTGTACATGCCATCATCCATTGCAATCTAGAGGAAATGATGCCAAGCACCCCAGCAAGATGTTTATCCACAGCAGATCCGGGAAGTGGTGATTGATGTCTTTCAGACATAGATGAGGGGTGTGATCAGGAATGTCTTCCAAGATATGGCATGGGCTATGAGGGACTCATTCACAGAAATAGCCCAGGAGGTCATTCCTGATGTTCATTCCCATCAGGGTGGTCCTTCAGCACCATAACCATAGACTTCTCATGTTCTCTTTGTTGATGATTTAAACTGTATAGCTCATCAGATGAGGAACTGAAAGCACAATTGCAAGTTGTCAAAACTTTTTTCAGATTCTATAAGAATGTCATTTGGTCTTGATAAATGTGCAAAAGCAACCTTTAAAGCGGGAAAATTGCAGTACCAAGAAAACATCACTTTGGGACAAGAATGTGATATAGAAGAACTTGAACAAGAGGGAGTGTATAACTATTTGGGAATCGATGAAGGATCAACAATAAAACATGAACAAATGCAAATAAAACTTAGTACGGAATACTTTAGAAGACTTAAATTAATCCTGAAAACAGCATTGACATCTAGGAACAAAATCCAAGCTATAAACCAGTTTGCTCTTCCTGTCCTAACTTACAGCTTTGGAGTGATTGACTGATCCCAAAACGTGTTGGATAGATTAGACAAGAAAGCAAGAAGGATGCTTCATGCTCACCAAATGATCTATAAAAATCAGTGCATACCAAGATTATATATTTCCCACTCCAAAGGGGGACGGGCCTCCTTGAAATTGATTACATGTATAGAGCTGCAATTGTGGGACTTCACACATATATGCTGACCTCAAAAGACCCAAATGTAGTGAAAGTTTTGAAACATGAGGTGAATAAATCTAAGATGACTTCCCTGCTTAGTCTAGCAAAAGCAAATCGGCGTCAAGCATGAATGGAAATCAAACCACAAGTAGATAAAAATCAGGCAGCAACTAAATGTACCAAAAAACAATTTATTTATTTATTTACATTTGATAACTGGGTAGTGTCTGACTGGGCCAGAAGCCCGTTTTCAGTGGAGACCTGGGGAAAAAGCTCCAAGGAAGATTACATAATTATATATTTGTGCATATGACAATTACAATAGGAGCTGAAATGCAAGTTCCTTGACATTGTATCTAAAAGCATATAACAATGGTAGTACAATAAGCTTATACTATTCATACAGACAATATATATATATATATATATATATATATATATATATATATATATATATATATATATATATTAGGATAAAAATATCACAAAATGAAGCTAAGAAGGCTCATTTGCCAAGAAATATTGACAATGGATGGTGGAGAGAAGGAAATTAGACAGTAAGGGGTTAAATTAACCTGATGGAGAACATGAGAAAAGCCTATGTTTGGTGAAATATTCCTTTAGGGACTGTTTAAATGAATGTGTATCATTGATGGACAGAATTTGCTGAGGTAGAGAATTCCAGTGTTTGGCAATGATATGTGAGTATAAGGAGACGCCGTGAGAATTTTGGGTTTTGTTAACCTTCAACAATACTTTATCAGCAGACCTAAGAGATTTTAATTTAGTGTAGGATTGGACAAGGTCAGATAGAGCTGGGCAGTTGTCAGGTTTGTATAAGACTGTATGGGCAGTTAGTAGCTGAGCAAGAGTAAGCAGGCGAGGGAGCTCACCAGTTCAACTGGAGAAGGGCAGTGCAATGGTGAGATCTTTCAGACTGATTAGTGGCAAATTTGGCTATTTTGTTACAGCAAGATTCAAGGCTATTCAGTTCAGATCTGCAAAGACTGGTATATATTTGTGAACAGTAAAGCAGGGAAGATAAGAGATGGAGTCTGGCTGTTGAGAGTCTGGCATGGTCAGTAGGATACAATTTAGCCCTATAGAGAGAGCCCAGTTTCACATGAACCTTTTTAATTGTTAGTGCAAGGTGTTTGTCAAACTTAAGTCCACTATCAATTGTGACACCAAGAAGTTTTGCATGTTCAATGGATTCTATTTTTGTGCCATTGGAGAGGAAATAGAGATAGGTGGTTGTTTGTTTGTTGTTGAAATATTATAGAAGATCATAAGCTTGGTTTTATTAGGGTTAAGTATAAGTTGATGGGTTGTTAAGTAGTTTTCAATATTGTGGAGGGCTGCCTGAGTTTTTAGTTGGAGTTCCTTGATAGAGGGGGCAGAGCAGATTAGGGAAGCATCCTCAGCATATTGTATGATTGAGGCTGGATTTGCTGAGGAGTTTAGGTCACTGGTAACAATTGTGAATAAAAGTGGGCCAAGGATAGATCATTGTGGGACTCCTACACATATAGGGAGCTGGGAGAGAGAGTTTATTTTCCCATAAAGTGGCTTGTTTCCTATCTCACAGGTAGCTATGAAACCAGCTTAGGGCTTCAGAGATGCAGTGGTAAAAAGCCAGTTTATTGAGAAGCATTTGATTAGATACAGTGTCAAATGCTTTTGACATATCTAGGAAGGTGGCAGAGACTACTTGTTTTTTTTTATTTGAGCTGATTTACGGTATTAGTAAAGCTAATTAGAGCTGTACTGGTGCTATGCCTAGGTTGAAAGCCATGTTGTGTATTAGATAATACATTATTTGACAGAAAATGGTCTAAGATCTGTTTGTGTATACATTTTTCTAAGATTTTGGCAAGTGGTGACAAAATGGCTATGGGTTACCACTTGGCACCACTTTGTCAATCAAAAGAAAAAATATAAAGTGAAAGACCAGATGAGAAGGCAAAAAAGGTGGAAAATTCCTAAATATAGTTGCATGTATAGAAAACCTCTGGAAGAACCTCATGTTGATCAGGAACAAACACAGGAATGGTTAAGGAGAGGTGAATTTAAACCAAGAGATGAAAGGTTAATACTGGTGGCACAAGATAGTGGAGTGAGGAAACACTGGTTTACAAAGTCTATTGAACATGTTTGAGAAACAGACAAATGTAGGTTTTGTAAAACAGAATTGGAAACAGTTGTACACCTCGTTGGTGGTTGTGACATACTAATGGCAGAAGGAACTGTATACTGAAAGGCATAATAATGTGGTGAGACTCTTGCACTGGGGATTGTACAAACATTATGGTATTGAAGTGGCTGAAAAGCACTGGAAACATGAGCCAAAAAGCATCATAGAAAATGATGAAGTCTACATCACATGGGATCATGCATTACCAACAGTTCAAAAGATCGATGCTAGAAAACCAGATGTAGTGGTCCATGAAAAGAAGACAAAAGTAGCATTGATCATTGAAATCATCACACCCAGTGACTACAGTGTCCTGCAGAGAGACACAAAGTCATAAAATATCAGGATTTGCAGGCAGAAACTAGAACAATGTGGAAGAAAGATACCCAGATAGTGCCAATAGTAGTAGGAGCAATGGGTCTTATAAAAAATAATCTACAATCGTATTTAGATATGTTACCAATGCATGTAACTCAATACGAATTGCAGAAGGAGTCTTTACTGGGCACATTGCAGGTGCTGTGAAGTGCACTTCTGGCTGACATCAATGATTGAAACAATACTAATTTCATGAACTTTAATCAAACTTTGACTTAGGAATGGGGTCCATTTCAGTCATGGTATTAGAAACCCAAATGATTTGGAGAAATTAAAAAAAAGACACCATAAGAATAGTCTGTGTGATCCACTTGTGTAATGCTGCCACCATGGTATTTACCAGACCAGTGATCAGACTAGATCTGCACACTTGTGCATGCATAGTCTTTTTCTGCCATGCTTATGTGATACATGCCCAAATGAACACTGCAGATGTCATGTGACAATTAGCATTAGTAATATAGCCTTTGACCATCACATGTTTATAGTGGTGAGGAAATCATTCTATGTTGAGCAATTTATAAACAAAGGTATGGCATCTAAGTCCAAGGAAGTCATTGTTCCACTGTATATGGCATTCATCACACTTATCATTGAGTACAATCCCCCTTTGGTATGTATCTAACCAGGCATATCCAACAAATGAATCTTCCACAGAGGTTCCTCACTAAAAGAATACAGGGCATAAGTAAAATGTCCTGTAGACCGCCTCAAGGGCCTATCCATGTACTCTGTCTCCTACAGGCTTTTGAGGGGAGATCTATGCATATAGGATATTGTCAGACCCCATTTTGATGGGCCTCCTGCATATCCACAAAACAAACAGCACCAGAATTACCCTTTCTAAAGACTTAAATCTTGCCTGTGATATAAATAGGACCTGCTGGAGAGATAGGTATGTATCCCAGAGATTACCCCACCTATGGAACAGGCTCCCTATCCATGTGAAGCAGAGTTCCTCCTAACCCAGTTCAAGTTTAGCTTGGACAATTGGGTGGGAAACCAGAAATTCATCCAGGTAACCTGAAAATGGTTCATCTCCCAGGCCCATGCTTACACTTATCAAAGGTATCAGAACTTGTCAGAGATTTGGGATGCATGGCTAGGTTTAAAAAGGCCTTTGCGGTCATTAGCCTAGTAAACACCTATGAACCTGTTATGATTCAATGGGTAAATGACACACATTACCGCATTAGACTTTCATTCAACATTCAGCTGTCCATGAGTTTTGGCAGTTAACATGCTGCTACTGCTTTAACAATTCCAGGGTATACATGTGTGATGCTGACAGAAGCTTGCAAGTAACATGTTGACCATATTCCACAAATACCACATTGATATGGTTACTATTTGCGGACTACCATGTCATGTATGTTCAACAGAAGGACATGTCTTTGCCCCTGTGTTTTGGATTACATTTGTCATGCTGTCACATTGGCATATTGGGATTGTGTGTGGCATGCATTAGCAATGCTGATGTCATGTTGTGTGATATAAATGTATCTGATACATATGGGCAGTCGTCCTTTACTGAATGCATAGACTTCCAATATGATGTTCATGTTAACACCTTGGTAAATAATAATTTATTCAATAATAGTACAGTATGCCTTCTTTGGCCTATGTACATTTCCATATCCATTCCTTATTTACATAAATTCACACATTTTGACACATGGTGTACATATGCAATGATTTATGTACATGTCTTTGCACATATTCTGATCAACAGAAAAATGCATTGTATCTTGGAAATGTGAGCAGTCACTGACTTCATGTTAATGTGCTGTAATATTGCTCAGTCATAACCAGGGCCACAGGTGTTTATTCTGCTTGTTTCACATTGGCATAACAGTATATATGTGAATGTGATACTTACCTAAGCCTGTTGCTGTTATATGATTGTGTAATACTGTGTTTGTGATTTATTCATGATAATTTCTGTTGTGATTGGCAATGCACTCTGCCCATGTGACATACATTACCCGGTTGCTTCAATGCAGTTTGGGTTAACATCAACAACACCCTATATGGTGTATACATGCATTTGCAATGTGTCACCTTACATATGGTTGTCCTAATTTGTCATTTGCCTATGAAGCTTTGATACCATTTCTTCCTTTATGTGGGTCCTTGTTGCCCACCTCCCTTCCATTCTTGTAGTTATGTTATATATCATACACATATGCATGGTATGTGTTCACCTTTGTTGGAATCATTGTCCATTTTCATGTAGTTGTTTTGTTACAAGGTCAACTTGCAACAACTCTATGGCTATTATACAGATGCAGGACATATACATACAAATTGATAGCTACTGCTGGCAATACAACCTTGTTCTGGTGATACTTCTGTGTTACAAATTAACCACTGTACATTGTTGAAATGTATGTGCACAACCTGATATTGGTTATATAGCATTAATCATAGATTTGTGACCATATATTTTTATTGCATGTCATTAGTGTGCGTATGTGTATTGACATTGCTTTCAAATAATTTCCTGTTTGGCCAATGAAGGTCAGACGTATATGCCTACACCTGTGTGTTGCCTTTGACATGGTGTATGTGTGTGACATGTGCATTCCATTAGATGTCTATTTGGCTTCTCTACACCTACTTGTGTAGGTAGCAGTCAAATTGTTGCTTTACTACAGTACTGCTGTTTGGCGCTGTGGTTAGTTGTTTTCCTTTCACATGTACAGTCAGAGATTCTGTTTTGTCCTCAGCTGTGATTGTCTGGCATTCCAAGGATTTGCTCATCAGTGATATTGCTTGGCTTATACTTGCACTGCTGACAGACTCTTGAATAGTGGACTCAATGTGTACTGTGATCCCTATTTATTACCTTGCAACTGCCATCAGTCATACTTATCCAGGTATGACTGTCATACATTTTGCAACATATCATACTGTAATAGTGCATAGGTACATGTGTGTTTCCTATCTATGCATTCATACCCTGTTTGTCAACTTTCCACTGCCCATGTTATTCAGTGTGCTGTCTGTGTAACTTATCTCTCTTTTTACTGTTAATCTGTCACGTGTTGTGATATTTGTTATACAGGTATACCTGTTGTGATGGTGATACCTGTGATGTCTATGCCCTGGCCCAGCTTTCAAGGAGCCTCAATTCTCACCACTAACACCAGACAGGGTGTCTCATATGAGAGGAAAGAATAACAAATACACACAGTAAAGTACAATTTCCCTTAAGTGCACACAAAGATCACAGCCAGTCTGGAGCTGGTTGCTCCCTTGCTCCACAGGTCCCCAATAAGACTCCCCACTCGCACTGCTATAGGGTCCAGAGCTCAGCCTAGCTGGCAAGCTAACCTCCAGTACCCTCTCTGCCCAACCAGTGCTTCGTGTCCATGCCCAAGTAGTTGACATACACACACACTTTGAGATAAGTATTTATACAACTTCACAGACACTCCTGGGAAAGGCTGACACAGATTCTCCAGCTGTGCCTCTTTACCCAGACTATATGGTAGTAATTACTGCTCCCACCAGCTAATAATTATCAACTACCCAAAGGCCCTTAAAAGGGTGTCCAATTATTACTGTGCAATATTATTATTAAATTGGTAGCATAGCCCAGGGCTAAAGCTATAGGAGTGGCTTAGACAGTTCACTCTATAAATATGCAATGTACTCTAGAGATTAACGTATCTCTTCATAAACCAGCCACAATTGAAAAGGGTTTAAAAATATTTAATAATAAACACTAAAAACACAAGACAATACTGCTACACCACAGTGCTATTCAAGCGTTCAGAGATCACACAGAAACTTAAAATAATTCCGTAGTACAGTTCTGACACAACAGAAAAACACTTAGTCTAATCTTTATAGTCCTAGCTATTTCTACAAGAAATATACTTCTAAGATAACTTACTTACATAGAGCAAGGCAGTGCTGAGTTAGATATACAAGATCAAAATGCTTAATAATTTCTGGTTCTCATCATTTAAATTGAAACTGCAGTTCTGATAAAACATTACATCACTTGTTTACACTTTCTTGGTTCCCAGGCCACACAAAAACTCCATTTACATTATTTTACACTTAGAGCAATAAAGGACATTCCATATGTAAATTCTGGTCATTAACTTTAGCCTTAAAACAATAGGCAGGAAGCCTTCAGGTAGCCTGGCAGGAGCTGAATTGTAAACTTCAAAGGCAGTCATGAATTAATTTTAATTTCAAAGGACCAACAACAAATGCTTGACTTAACTTTCCTTACAGCAGGTGGCAATGTTGCTACAATCTTGAAACAGCATTTCTTTACATTTAAAACACAAGCCTGTATTTTACATTTATATTTACAAATGCCAGAATTATGTATCACATTCTATTTGACTAGGCTGGCAGCCTTCACCCTTCTCTACCAGTCTTTACATCTCTCCCCCCCTGGAGAACTCAAGCTAGTTTTTCAAGTGACCCTTGATAAATGCCACTTGAGAGGGTTAGGTCTATCTGAGTGTACCTCACCCCATTCCCTATCTTGAGAGCCCATCTGCATTGGCATTGCTACTCCCACTGACATATCATATGCTTGCAACCCCAGGCTCCATCGTAGCAACTTAGCATTTTGCTGGCTGGCTCTGTTTAACCATGTTAGAGGGTTGTAATCTGTCATAATAGTGAATTTCCTTCCATGCAGAAAAGGCTGAAGTTTCTGCAGTGCCCACACTATGGCTAGACATTCCTTTTCTACAGCTGCATAGCATTCCTGCCTGGGTTGGAGCCTATGACTGAGATAAACCACTGGGTGCTCTTCTCCCTCTGAAGAAATCTGGCTAAATACAGCCCCCACCTTATGGTTTGAAGCATCCACCTGCACAACAAATTATTTGCTGTAATCTGGACTGGCTAACACAGAGGGTCCTCCCAAAGCTTCTTTAAGCTTCTGGAATGCCTGCTCAAATGCTGTGGTCCACACTACCTTATCTGGCCTGTTCTTCCTTGTCAGGTCTGTAAGGGGAGCAGCTATGGTACTATAACTGGGGACAAACTTTCTGTAGTGCCCTGCTGTCCCTAAAAATGCCCTCACCTGCTTTTTGGTAACAGGTGCAGGCCATGCCTGAATGGCTACCACTTTGGCAGGTTCTGGTCGTATCTTACCATTCCACACTCTATGTCCTAGGTAGGAGACGTCTGCCGTACTCACCTGACATTTGCTCAGCTTAATGATCATTCCTGCCCTCTGTAGTCTGCCCAGCACCTTCCTCATATGTTGAAGGTGCATTGGCCAGGAATGGCTGTAGATAGCAATATCATCCTGCTAGAATGTTATCTACCAGCCTCTGGAAAGTCGCTGGGGCATTCTTCATCCCAAAGGGTATCTTTGTGGACTCATACAAGCCAGAATGAGTCACAAAGGTTGACGTATCTCTAGGACTGGGTGTCAAGGGCACCTGCCAGTAACCCTTGGTAAGATTAATGGTTGTAAGATACTTAGCCCCACCCAACTGCTCTAGGGCCTCATCTGTCCTAGGTATGGTGTAAGCATCTGACTCTGTGTGACTATTTAATTTCCTGTAATCCACACAAAACCTAATGCTGCCATCCTTCTTTGGCACCAACACAACTGGGGAGGCCCAGGGACTGTTGGACTCTTGAATCACCCCCTAGCTCCAACATCTCCTGTACCTCCTCCCTCAGAGTCTGTCTGATGCTCTCAGGCACCCTATAAGGGCCTGCCTAATAGGCCTTTGGGGTCCTGTATCCACCTGGTGCTGCATCAGGTGGGTGCACCCTCGTTTCCCAGTGAACATGTTCCCAAATTCCTGCAACACTGCTCAGACTTCTTGAACCTGGGTAGGAGATAGCTGCTGGGATATTGCTACCCCTTCCACCAAGGTGTCAGCCCGAGCCTCACTGAGAAGATCAGTCCCCAGATCTCCCTCAGACTCCTCCTGCAATCCACTGCAAATGCTCAGCACAAGGGTCTCCCTATCATGGTAAGGTTTCATCATGTTAACATGATACAGTTTGTGCCCCTGCCATCTGCCTAGCACTTCCACCATGTAGTTAACATCACTTACCTTTCTTACCACCTTGTAAGGACCCTTCCAAGCTGCTTGCAACTTGTTGTGTCTGACAGGAATGAGAACCATTACCTGCTGCCCCACAGCATACTCTCTAGCTCGAGCATTCCTGTCATACCACACCTTTTTCTATTGTTGGGCTTCTGCCAGGTTCTCATGGGTCAAGCCCATGAGTTCCCTGAGCCTTGGCCTGAGGTTTAGGATGTATGCCACAACAGACTCCTTGTGAGGTTTACACTCACCTTCCCACTCATCTCAAATTAAATCTAGAGGTCCCCTCACCCTATGCTCATACAGCAACTCAAAGGGTGAAAAAACTGTATATTCCTGGGGAACCTCTTTTAAGCAAACAACAGATGGGGCAAATATTTGTCCCACTCCCTCTTAAACTGATCTGCAAATGCCCATAGCATGGACTTGATTGTAGAGTTTAACCTCTCAACAAGACCATTAGTCTGGGGATGGTAGGGGGTGGTCTTCATTTGCTTCACCCCATAGGACTTCCACAGAGAAGCTAGCAGGTCTGACATGAAATTGGCACCTCTGTCAGACAGTATTTCTTTTGGCAAACCTACCCTGCTGAAAATCTCTAACAAAGCATTTGCCACCTTCTCTGCCTTAATGGAGGACAAAGCCACTGCCTCAGGGTATCGTGTAGCATAATCTACTGCCACTAGGATATACTTTTTCCCTGTGGAACTTGGGGTATTTAGAGGACCCACAATATCCACAATATCCATAGCTACCCTCTGAAATTGCTCCTCAATCACAGGCAAATGCATCAAAGGAGCTCTCACCTTGTCTCCTGCCTTGCCTACCTTTTGGCACTGCTCACAGGTCCTGCAGTACCCTGTTACATCTCAGGAAATTCCAGGCCAATAGAACTTTTGCATAATACGTTTCTTTGTATGTTTTATGCCTATATGACCTGCAAAGGGAATATCATGGGCTATGGCTAGAAGTGCCAGACAATAGGCTCTAGGCACAACCAACTGCTGTAATCTCTCACCTTCTAGTCCTCCCTCAGGGGTCCACTCTCTGTATAGTAACCCTTTGTCCTAGTATACAGATTCCCCCTTTCCTTGAGAATCAGGTGCCTCCCTGGCTACCTGCCTCAGGCCTTGCAATGTAGGGTCTAAGAGCTGAGCCAGTCGCAACTTGCTCCTTGTAACCCTTTCCAGCTCCCCTTCCACAGGAAGTCTGGCATCCTCTGACAGTGGTGCCTCACTGTCAGCCTGGGTACTACTACTCACCTCTACCTTTGCAGTCACTCTGTCCAAGGGACCATCAGTACCCACAAGCAGCTGTGGCTCACCTTCAGTTTCATTGCTACAGAGTAGCTCCCTCCCTGAAGTAACCACCTCACCAGTCCTGGCCGCAAGCATGCAGTCTGTCTGGGGGTTCCCCAGGCTACCAGACCCACATGCTTGTATCCAAGCCTTACTGCATGTAACTGCACAAGCACAGGGTACTGCACTATCAAAATCATTCCCTATCAGGACATCTGCAGGTATATCCTTAAACACGCCTACTTGCTGGCTTCCTTTTCCACCCTCCCAGTCAAGGTGAACCCTAACCAAAGGTATTTGGAATGGGATCCCTCCTAAAACCCTGACTGGAATAGACTGATCAGGCAAGTAGTGCTCCTCTGTAACCATTGCAGGCTTTACAATGGTTATATCAGAGGCTGTGTCTCTCTTGACAATGGCCTCTTTGCTATTCACTACAATAGGATATAGCCTCTGGTGGTAGTTGGGTACCCTTGTTGACCCAAGACAACCTACTATTGGCATTTTGTCTTTCCCACATAATGGCTCCCTCATTTTGTTTGGTTCCCCACCTTGCCTCCGTGGACACCTGTATGCCACATGGCCCCACTGGTTGCATTCAAAACATTTAATCCTAGCTCCTGGATGTGTACCTGGACTAGTGGCTTCCCCTGCTACTGGCAGATTCTGTTGGGACAGTCTGTGCTGCCCACCATTGGTTCCTTTAGACCCATGAGCAGTACTGGGGGTCCCCTTCCTGTGCAGGGCTGCCATGCTTGCCAGGTATAGGTCTCCCTTCTTCCCCAACTCATCTGAAGTAACACATTGTCTATCAGCTAACCAGATCCTCATGTCCTCAGGAAAAGTGCTAAGGGCTTGTTTCCTCACCAAAAGGTCTGCCAGCCCTTCAAAAGTGGTGACCTGACATCCACTCATCCAGCTATGAAAATAAGGGCTCAGGTCAGCACCATATTCACACACACTTTCATCTGCCTTGCGTCTATGCTCACAATACTTTTTCCTATACATTTCAGATGTTAGCTTAAAACATTCTAAAATACATTTGTTTACAGCAGTATAATCAAAACACGCAATGTTCAACATTTTAGCCAATGCATTTACAACTTTACCATGGAGTAAAGGGGTCAGGAACCGTATCCAGAGTCTTTGGTCAACTCTATCCTGTTTGCATACCCTTTCCGACATATGAATGAAACTATCAAAATTATCCCCCTCTTTAAACTGCGGAAGAAATTTACTGACCTCTTGTGCTTCTGGGGTCCAGTTACTCCCTTCCCTATTACCTCCATGACTCTGGTGAAGAATCAGCATTTCTCATTGCCTCCTCTGACGCTTCTTTTCTTTGGCTTCTATCTCCAAATGCCTGGTGTCCAACTCAAGTCTCTTTAGCTCAGGCTGGATTTTTAAGTCCACTGCAGAAAGGTTGAGCTGTCCATTTTCCAAGGATATTGTATCTCCACTGCCAGTCTGATTGTCCTTCGCAGAAAGGTTGAGCTGTCCATTCTCCGAGGATATGGTATCTCCACTGCCAGCCTGATTGTCATCCTGGATGCTGTTTTCTGATGCAGCTGTAACCAAGGCTGCAATCAGGTCTGCCTTAGTCAGGCTTCCATGCACCAGTCCCCTAGCCTGGCACATCTCCACCAGCTGGCTCCTTGTCAGCATTCCATACTTCTCTGCTGACATGCTGCCTGCTCACCCTGACTAACTAAGCTAACAAAAGAAATAAAACAATTGTGATCTGAACTCTGAGTATTCACTGCGTGACTATTTTAGAGAACAAAACACCTTCAGAGATCACTGTACATAAGCTACAGGATTCACTCTACCCCTACCACTACAAGCCAGTTAGTATTTGCCAACTAATTAATATGTGATGTGGATACAACACTGCTGTGAAACACAAATGTGAAGTGGATCCCACCACTGCAAACCACAAATGTGACACCTGTGCCCTGGCCAAGCAATCAAGGAGCCTTAATCCTCACCACTAACACCAGAGAGGGCGTCTCATATGAGAGGAAAGGATAACAAATACACACAATGAAGTACAATTTCCCTGAAGTGCACAGAGAGATCACATCAGTCTGGGGATGGTTGCTCCCTTGCTCCCCACGTCCCTAATAAGACTCCCCTCTAGCACAGCTATAGGGTCTGGATCTCAGCCTAACTGGCAAGCTAACCTCCAGTACCCTCTCTGTCCAACCAGTGCTTTGTGTCCCTGCCCATGTAGCTCACACACAAACACACACACACACACACACACACACACACACACACACACACACACACACACACACACACACACACACACACACACACACACACACACACACACACACACACACTTTGAGATAAGTATTTATACAACTTCACAGACACTCCTGGGAAAGGCTGACACAGATTCTCCAGCTGTGCCCCTTTACCCAGACTATATGGTAGTAATTACTGCCACCACCAGCTAATAATTATCAGCTACACAAAGACCCATAAAAGGGTATCCAATTATTACTGTGCAATATTATTATCCAATTGGTAGCATAGCCCAGGACTAAAGCTATAGGAGTGGCTTAGACAGTAAACTCTATAAATATGTAATATACTCTAGAGATTAACTTATCTATACATAAACCAGCCACAGTTGAAAAGGATTTCAAAATATTTAATAATAAATACTAAAAACACAAGACAATAGTACTACACCACAGTGCTATTCAAGAGTTCAGAGATCACACAGAAACTTAAAATAATTCTGTAGTACAGTTCTGACATAACAGAAAAACACTTAGTCTGATCTTTATAGTCCTAGCTATTTCTACAAGAAAACATACTTCTAAGATAACTTACTTAATAATGCAAGGCAGTGCTGAGTTAGATATCCAAGATCAAAATGCTTAATAATTTCTGGTTCTCACCATTTAAATTGAAAACTGCAGTTCTGATAAAACATTACATCATTTGTTTACACTTTCTTGGTTCCCAGGCCACACAGAAACTGCATTTACATTATTTTACACTTAGAGCAATAAAGGACATTCCACATGTAAATTCTGGTCATTAACTTTAGCCTTAAAACAATAGGCAGCAAGCCTTCAGGTAGCTCGGCCGGAGCCGAATTGTAAACATCAAAGGCAGTCATGAATTAATTTTAATTTCAAAGGACCAACAACAAATGCTTGACTTAGCTTTCCTTACAGCAGATGGCAATGTTGCTACAATCTTGAAACAGCATTTCTTTACATTTAAAACACAAGCCTGTATTTTACATTTATATTTACAAATGCCAGAATTATGTATCACATTCTATTTGACTAAGCTGGCAGCCTTCACCCTTCTCTACCAGTCTTCACATTTCTCCCCCCTGGAGAACTCAAGCTAGTTTTTCAAGTGACCCTTGATAAATGCCACTTGAGAGGGTTATGTCTATCTGAGTGTACCTCACCCCATTCCCTGTCTTGAGAGCCCATCTGCATTGGCATTGCTGCTCCCACTGCGGTGCTGCACTGACATATCATATGCTTGCAACCCCAGGCTCCATCTTAGCAATGTGGCATTTTGCTGACTGGCTCTGTTTAACCATGTTAGAGGGTTGTGATCTGTCATAACAGTGAATTTCCTTCCATACAGATAAGGCTGAAGTTTCTGCAGTGCCCACACTATGGCTAGACATTCATTTTCTACAGCTGCATATCATTCTTCCCTGGGTTGGAGCCTACGATTGAGATAAATCACTGGGTGCTCTTCTCCCTCTGAAGAAATCTGGCTAAGTACAACCTCCACCCCATGGTTTGAAGCATCCACCTGCACAACAAATTATTTGCTGTAATCTGGACTGGCTAACACAGAGGGTCCTCCCAAAGCTTCTTTAAGCTTCTGGAATGCCTGCTCACATGCAGTGGTCCACACTACCTTATCTGGCCTGTTTTCCCTTGTCAGGTCTGTAAGGGAAGTAGCTATGGTACTATAACTAGGGACGGACTTTCTGTAGTACCCTGCCATCCCTAAAAATGCCCTCACTTGCTTTTTGGTAACAGGTGCAGGCCATGCCTGAATGGCTTCCACTTTGGCAGTTCTGGCCTTATCTTACCACTCCCCACTCTATGTCCTAGGTAGGAGACCTCTGCCATACCCACCTGACATTTGCTCAGCTTAATGGTCAATCCTGCTTTCTGTAATCTGCCCAGTACCTCCCTGACATGCTGAAGGTGCTCTGGTCAGGAATGGCTGTAGATGGCAATATAATCTTGGTTAAGCAAGGGCAAACCCTTCTGCTCCAGCTAGGATGTTATCTACCAGCCTCTGGAAAGTCGCTGGAGCATTCTTCATCCCAAAAGGCATCTTTGTGAACTCATACAAGCCAGAAGGAGTCACAAAGGCTGGATTCTCTCTAGCACTGGGTGTCAAGGGCACCTGCCAGTAACCCTTGGTAAGATCAATGGTTGAAAGATACTTAGCCCCACCCAGCTGCTCTAGGGCCTCATCTGTCCTAGGCATGGGGTAAGCATCTGACTCTGTGTGACTATTTAATTTCCTGTAATCCACACATAACCTGGTGCTGCCATCCTTCTTTGGCACCAACACCACTGGGGAGGCCCAGGGACTGTTGGACTCTTGAATCACCCCCTAGTTCCAACATCTCCTGTACCTCCTCCCTCAGAGTCTGTCTGACTCTCTCAGGCATCCCTATAAGGGGCCTGCCTAATAGGCCTTTGGGTCCTGTATCCACCTGGTGCTGCATCAGGTGGGTGCACCCTGGTTTCGCAGTGAACATGTCCCCTAATTCCTGCAACACTGCTCATATTTCTCGAACCTGGGTAGAAGATAGCTGCTGGGATATTGCTATCCCTTCCACCAAGGTGTCAGCCCGAGCCTCACTGAGGAGATCAGTCCCAAGATCTCCCTCAGACTCCTCCTGCAATCCACTGAAAATGCTTAGCACAAGGGCCTCCCTATCATGGTAAGGTTTCATCATGTTAACATGGTACAATTTCTGCCCCTGCCATCTGCCTAGCACTTCCACCATGTAGTTAACATCACCTACCTTTCTTACCACCTTGTAGGGACCCCCCCAAGTGTCTTGCAGCTTGTTGTGTCTGACAGGAATGAGAACCATTACCTGCTGCCCCACAGCATACTCTCTGTCTCAAGCATTCCTGTCATACCACACCTTTTTCTGTTGTTGGGCTTCTGCCAGGTTCTTCTGGGTCAAGCCCATGCGTTTCCTGAGCCTTGGCCTGAGGTTTAGGATGTATGCTACAACATACTCCTTTTGAGGTTTACACTCACCTTCCCACTCATCTCAAATTAAATCTAGAGGTCCCCTCACCCAATGCCCATACAGCAACTCAAAGGGTGAAAAACCTGTAGATTCCTGGGGAACCTCTCTGTAAGCAAACAACAGATGGGGCAAATATTTGTCCCACTCCCTCTTAAACTGATCTGCAAATGCCCATAGCATGGACTTGATTGCAGAGTTTAACCTCTCAACAAGACCATTAGTCTGGGGATGGTAGGGGGTGGTCTTCATGTGCTTCACCCCACAGGACTTCCACAAAGAAGCCAGCAGGTCTGACATGAAATTGGCACCTTTGTCAGACAGTATTTCTTTTGGGAACCTACCCTGCTGAAAATCTCTAACAAAGCATTTGCCACCTTCTCTGCCTCAATGGAGGACAAAGCCACTGCCTCAGGGTATCGTGTAGCATAATCCACTTCCACTAGGATATACTTTTTCCCTGTGGAATTTGGTGTACTCAGAGGACCCACAATATCCATAGCTACCCTCTGAAATGGCTCCTCAATCACAGGCAAATGCATCAAAGGAGCTCTCACCTTGTCTCCTGCATGCCTACCTTTTGGCACTGCTCACAGTTCCTGCAGTACCCTGCTACATATCTGGAAATTCCAGGCCAATAGAAGTTTAGCATAATACATCTCTTTGTACTTGTTATGCCCATATGACCTGCAAAGGGAATATCATGGGCTATGGCTAGAAGTGCCAGATGATAGGCTGTAGGCACTACCAACTGCTGTACTCTCTCACCTTCTAGCCATTCCTCAGGGGTCTACTCTCTGTATAGTAACCCTTTGTCCTAGTATACAGATTCCCCTTTTCCTTGAGAACCAGTTGCCTCCCTAGCTACCTGCTTCAGGCCTTGCAATGTAGGATCTGAGAGCTGAGCCAGTCTCAACTTTCTCCTGGTAACACTTCCCAGCTCCCCTTCCACAGGAAGTCAGGTGTCTTCTGACAGTGGTGCCTCACTGTCAGCCTGGGTACTACTCCTCACCTCTACCTTTGCAGCCACTCTGTCCAAGGGACTATCAGTACCCTCGTGGCTCACCTTCAGTTTCACTGCTACAGAGTAGCTCCCTCCCTGAAGTAACCACCTCACCAGTCCTGGCCACAAGCATGTAGTCTGTCTGGGTCCCCCCCATGCTACCAGACCCACATGCTTGTATCCAAGCCTTACTGCATGTAACTGCACAAGCACAGGGTACTGCACTATCAAAATAATTCCCTATCAGGACATCTGCAGGTATATCCTCAAACACACCTACTTGCTGGCTTCCTTTTCCACCCTCCCAGTCAAGGTGAACCCTAATCAAAGGTATTTGGAATGGGATCCCTCCTAAAGCCTAGACTGGAGTAGACTGCCCAGGCAAGTAGTGCTCCTCTGTAACCATTGCAGGCTTTACAATGGTTATATCAGAGGCTGTGTCTCTCATGACAGTGGCCTCTTTGCTATTCACTATAATAGGATATAGCCTCTGGTGGTAGTTTGGTATCCCTGTTGTCCCAAGATAACCTACTATTGGCATTTTGTCTTTCCCACTTACTGGCTCCCTCACCTTTGGTTCCCCACCTTGCCTCCATGGATACCTGTATGCCACATGGCCCCACTGGTTGCATTCAAAACATTTAACCCTAGTTCCTGGACATGTACCTGGACTAGTGGCTTCCCCTGCTACTGGCAGATTCTGTTGGTGCTGTCTGTGCTGCCCACCATGGGTTCCTTTAGACCCATGGGCAGTACTGGGTGTCTCCTTCCTGAGCAGGGCTGCCCTGCTTGCCAGGTATAGGTCTCCCTTCTTCCCTAACTCATCTGAAGTAGCACATTGTCTATTAGATAGCCAGATCCTCATGCCCTCAGGCAAAGTGCTAAGGGCTTGTTCCCTCACTAAAAGGTCTGCCAGCCCTTCAAAAGTGGTGACCTGACATCCACTCATCCAGCTATGAAAATAAGTGCTCAGTTCAGCAACATATTCACACACACTTTCATCTGCCTTGTGTCTATGCTCACAAAACCTTTTCCTATACATTTCAGTCGTTAGCTTAAAAGATTCTAAAAGACATTTTTTTACAGCAGTATGATCAAAACACACAATGTCCGACATTTTAGCCAATGCATTTACAGCTTTACCATAGAGTAAGGGGGTCAGGAACCATATCCAGAGCCTTTGGTCAACACTATACTGTTTGCATACCCTCTCAAACATATGAATGAAACTATCAAAATTATCCCCCTCTTTAAATTGCGCAAGAAATCTGCTGACCTCTTGTGCTTCTGGGGTCCAGTTACTTCCTTTCCCATTACCTCCATGACTCTGGCGAAGAGTCAGCATTTCCCTCCCATGCCTCCTCTGATGGCTCTTTTCTTTGGCTTCTATCTCTAAATGCCTGGGCTCCAACTCAAGTCTCGTTAGTTCCAGCTGGATTTTTAAGTCCACTGCAGAAAGGTTGAGCTGTTCTCCAATGATATTGTATCTCCACTGCCAGTCTGATTGTCCTTCACAGAAAGGTTGAGCTGTCTATTCTCTGAGTATATTGTATCTCCACTGCCAGTCTGATTGTCATCCTGGATGCTGTTTTCTGATGCAGCTGTAACCAAGCCTGCAATCAGGTCTGCCTTAGTCAGGCTTCCATGCACCAGTCCCTGAGCCTAGCACATCTCCACCAGCTGGCGCCTTGTCAGCTTTTCATACTCCTCTGCTGACATGCTGCCTGCTCACCGTGACTAAGCTAACAAAAGAAATAAAACAATTGTGATATGAACTCTGAGTATTCACTGTGTGGCTGTTTTAGAGTACAAAACACCTTCAGAGATCACTGTACATAAGCTACAGGATTCACTCTACCCCCACCACTACAAGCCAGTTAGTATTTGCCAACTAATTAATATGTGGTGTGGATATACCACCACTGCCAACCACAAATGTGACACCCATGCCCTGGCCCAGCAATCAAGAAGCCTCAATCCTCACCACTAACACCAGAGAGGGCATCTCATATGAGAGGAAAGGATAAAAAATACACACAGTAAAGCACAATTTCCCTTAACTGCACACAAAGATCACAGTCAGTCTGGGGCTGGTTGCTTTCTTGCTCCACAGGTCCCCAATAAGACTCCCCACTGGCACAGCTATAGGGTCCGGATCTCAGCCTAGCTGGCAAGCTAACCTCCAGTACCCTCTCTGTCCAACCAGTGCTTCGTGTCCCTGCCCAAGTAGCTCACACACACACACACACACACACACACACACACACACACACACACACACACACACACACACACACACACACACTTTGAGATAAGTATTTATACAACTTCACAGATACTCTTGGGAAAGGCTGACACAGATTCTCCAGCTGTGCTCCTTTACCCAGACTATACGGTAGTAATTACTGTCACCACCAGCTAATAATTATCAGCTAACCAAAGGCCCTTAAAGGGTATCCAATTATTACTGTGCAATATTATTATCCATTTGGTAGTATAGCCCAGGGCTAAAGCTATAGGAGTGGCTTAGACAGTAAACTCTATAAATAAGCAATGTACTCTAGAGATTAACTTATCTCTATATAAACCAGCCACAGTTGAAAAGGGTTTAAAAATATTTAATAATAAATACTAATAATGCAAGACAATACTACTACACCACAGTGCTATTCAAGAGTTCAGAGATCACACTGGGACTTAAAATAATTCCGGAGTACAGATCTGACATAACAGAAAAACACTTAGTCAAATCTTTATAGGCCTAGCTATTTCTACAAGAAAACATACTTCTAAGATAACTTACATAGAGCAAGGCAGTGCTGAGTTAGATATCCAAGATCAAAATGCTTAATAATTTTCAGTTCACATCGTTTAAATTGAAACTGCAGTTCTGATAAAACATTACATCATTTGTTTACACTTTCTTGGTTCCCAAGCCACACAGAAACTGCATTTACATTGTTTTACACTTAGAGCAATAAAGAACATTCCACATGGAAATTCTGGTCATTAACTTTAGCCTTAAAACAATAGGCAGCAAGCCTTCCTGTAGCCTGGCCAGAGCCGAATTGTAAACTTCAATGGCAGTCATGAATTAATTTTAATTTCAACGGACCAACAACAAATGCTTGACTTAGCTTTCCTTACAGCAGACGGGAATGTTGCTGCAATCCTGAAACAGCATTTATTTACATTTAAGACACACACCTGTATTTTACATTTATATTTACAAATACCAGAATTATGTATCAAATTCTATTTGACTAGGCTGGCAGCCTTCACTCTTCTCTACCAGTCTTCACAATACCTACTTTGTTGCCTTTGACATGGTGTATATGTGTGACAGATGCATTCCATTGCACATCTGTTTGTGTTGTGTACACCTACTTGTGTAGGTAGCAGCCAGTTTGCTGCTTTGCTATGGTACTGCTCTTTGGCACTGTGCTTGGTTTTTTGCTTTTCACATGCAAGGTCAGAGGCTCTATTCTGTTCTTGGCTGGGATTCTGTGGCATTCCAGGGGCTGCATTTGCTCATCCGTGATGTTGCTTGGCTAACACATGCACTGCTGTCAGACTTACCCAATGTGTACTGTGATTCCTATTTATTACCCTGCAACACACAACTGTCATCAGTAAAACACATCTAGGTATGACTGCCACACAGTTTGCAACATGTCATAATGTAATAGTGCATAGTTGCATATGTATTTCTGCATCTCTCCATGGCTGGTATGCATCCCCACTCTGTTTGTTAATTTTCTATTGCCCATGTTGTGCAGTGTGCCATCTGTGTAAGTTACCTCTATTTCTACTGTTTATATCCAAAATGTGTCTGTCATACATTGTGGCATTTGTCATACCTTTCAACTGTCCAGATTTTTTCAGAGTATCCAGATTTTTGGTTCAGTTTTTGGTCGGTTACTCATACAATTTGTAGTTTTCTGGACTTTTTCAGCAAATCAGTGAGGATGAAACTCACTAAATAATAACAGGCATTTGAGTTTCAGACTTCATATCATTCAGAAAAATGCATAACACAATACCTTTATTCTATTAACTTTCTAAGTTTCTGAGAGCAATATCTAAAATTTGTCCCTACTTTTGGGGCTTTATCCCTTCATTGTTTTTGGCTTTGTCCAGATTTTTTGTACTAAGGGGTTTAGATTTATATGGTTATACCTACTGCAATGGCCATCTCCTCCTCTTTCCTTCTATTCTTAAAATAATGGGACCTATTCCCATAAAAAAAAATGCATACCCTTCTGACTGTCCCTCAGATTTTCCTATTGCAACATACCTCGTGTGTCTCTCTTCTATCTCCCTTTTTCCTTGAGTGTGTGCATTACCTGTGTTTCCCACAAATGTCCCATACCCATTGTTAGTTACTGTTAGCTGTGTCAATGTGGCTGTGATTGCCTTTGCCTTTATTCATTTTTTATAAGAAAGTTTATGGATTCCATCAATATTTGTAGGTGAAAGCAAGTGTATTTTACTAATGACTTATGGAGATATCCCATATTTGTCACTAAGCTTACCGGAGAGATTTTGCTGTAGATATTTATTTATGACTGTCAGGCACCTTGGCTCAGGATAGTATTTCTATAACTTTGTTAATGTACAATATGCTTCGTGAGTCAGTTTTCATGATTTACAGACTGTCTGTGACTGATATACATTAAGCTGTTGCTACTGAGAAACTCTGTTGTATGCCGAGGTATTCTAAGTTTACTGAGGCATATTTACATATTACATGCTTATCCACAACTTTTGCGCTGATATCAGCATAATGTGCCAGTTTCCACAAACTTTACTGAACTGGCCCCTTTTGTTTCTTCTGTGTTACACTTATTACATTTTCTTTCTTCCAGTACTTCACATTTCCTATCACTTTTAACTGGTAACTTATCTAAAATAAATTTCCTCAGGAAATACCCTGATTCATAAAAATTATAAAACTTGTCCTTTTATTCTTTATAGCATTTATTGTACATCTTTTTCAAATGCCTTCCATGGATATAGCCTGCAATATTTCTCCATAACATTGTTATACCATAATTTTTGTTTTCTTCAGACTCATTAATTTTCACCTTCCATAAGTTTATTTTATTGTCATTTTTCCTTCTTTTTTTCTTGTTTACAGCTTATTTTCCTTCTTTCATATTTCCATACATCTTTATACCTTACATATAACATTTTCAACATAATTTGAACCTCTCTCTCTCTCTCTCTTATTCTCCTTGTGTGTTATCCAGAAAAAAGGGATAGATGCTAACTACGCTATAGGATTTTTTTTTAGATTCAAACCTCATTCTTACTTTTTATTATACACCACTTCTCTTTTCACTGAATTCAGTCTTGTTTCCCAAATAGAATTAAAAAAATATTTCTAACATCACTTTTTTAATTTCATCTGGCAACATGTTTGTTTCTTTCGGCTTTTCCTGGTTAGGGGTCGCCACAGTGGAACTCCGGTCCGCTAATGATTGGCAGTAGATTTTGATGTGCTGGCTTGCCGGGCCTAACGCACAACCTTCAATGAAAGAACGCCCATTCACGCATGTCGCCACACAGAAGACGCTCTAACTGAGAGTCGAACGGGCAACGTCTAACTGTGAGGCGACAACGCTATGCTAGTTTTCTTATTATATATTTATTTAACATATATAGTTTTTGTTAAATGATAGATTAAAACTTCTTCACCATTATAAAAATTTCTTATTTTCATACTTTCCAAATGTCATTTGTAATACAAGTATTTCCTTCTTAGTATAATACATTCCACTTATTTTCTTAGTTTTTACCAAACCCTTTGCTTTTCACCCTATTTAACTGCAACCAAGCTTTATTTAATAATTCCTCTATTTATATCACTATTTCCCTTATCCACATCTTATTTTTAGCTGGAATCGCTATATCATCTACATAAGACAGACAAACCAGTACTAAAACTCCCTTTTCTCAACTCCCATTTTACTTTTTTTCATTTCACACATAGATGTTTGAATTACTGCATTGATTACCAGTGCAAACAGACACATCCATCTGTTTGCCATAACTTTCACATCTAGTATCTTTATCCCTTCACTTTAGAAAATCCTATTCCTGAACACAAATCACTCTGCACTGACCAATGTTTTCCTTTTTTCTTCCTTCATCCATCTACTATCTAACAAGTATATAACCTCCATACTTATTTTGCTTACACCATTCAGTCACTACCACACCTCTAATATCATTTTGAATGCTGTTTGCATTTAATACCCCAAAGTCACCCCTTTCCTTTTTTCCCATCTTTCTCATTTACAATTGTTTTTATTTTTTCCTTCCCTGCACCCCCTCCCCAAATGATTTATCATCATTTTCTTCTTGTTCTTTGCCTGTCTCAAAATCTCCATCTTACCCTTCTTCACTTCTAGTGCTATATATCTACACTATACTAGTTTCTCTTTGTAAAACATTTTCTGTCTCATTCCCATCATCCTTATCCAAACTAGGCTCATTTTCTTCTTCTGTTATCTCTTCCATAAAACTTTGTCCACAAATATCTTCACTTATATTATCCTTAGATTGTCTTTCTTTTGAAATATTCTATACTTCTTCTAACCTTTAATTTTCTAGTAAGGGACAGTCAAACCAACAGCGTCTAAATTCATCACATTTTCACACTTATGCCAGCATTTTTTGTGGTATATCTTCTTTCCCCTAAATGGCCACATATTTTTTTACTACAGTCTTATACAAAGTACTTCTCTCCCTTCAAAAATGCTTTAAGTTGAGCCTAGTACCTCACTGGTCCCCATTTTCCATTCACAGTCATAACATTTGAAATATACTGCATTTACCCTCATGCAAACCCAGTGTCACACATACATTCCACTTCCTGTCCTAACATTTATTTCATCATACGTGTTTTAACCTCATGAACCTTATTAAAATAAAAAGAAAACAAGTCCTTAGCTCAAGATTCTCTATGTCAGATGTTCTGAATTGCACATTTATTTTACTTCTTAACTGCAGTCACAAGATTTGAAAAATATACTCATCCCATGGTGCAAATGGACTCTTTTTCTAAAAATATCTATAGTAACTTTAAAAGTTTTCTATTCCTAAGTGTTTTAATGCTCATATGTCCTGTACTTTAAACCACGAGGGTACGATAATGCTGTCTGTAAAGCAATGCTGTTAACCATGTCATTGTTCTTTGTTTTGATTCTTACTACTGCTCTTCTCTTCTTTTTTTCTATTCTTCCATTGGTCCTTGTGATTTTCAGCTACAGTCGCAACATCTTTATTTCCTTTGTTTGCCATTTCTGCATATGTGAATTATTTTTTTACTGTCTACATCACTCTGTTACAAGGGCATGACTTTAAATCCTACTAATCCACTAGTCAAGCATACCCCAAACTGCTGTCAGCACCTTTTGGTAATGCATCTCCTTTTTCTGATTCTTTATTTATTTATTTATTTTTATCATTTGTTGACTCCATTAGTCCCACTAGGCTAGTGTTCTCCTTTCAGAGGAGACCAGTGGTGGTATTTATACTACCAGGGGCAGGGGAAATTTGTCCAGGGCATTGGGGAAGAGATTGGGTGTTACACATCCTGACTTTCTGTTTCCTGTCCAGGCACAGAGGCAACCAGGAAGAACATGGAGAAAACATGGCTGCTGAGAGCCAAGACTTGGAAGTTAAATGTGTTGAAAATGAAGAAAAAAATGGTAGAATCACTACCAGAAACATTTTCAGGTGATGTGGGAGCAGAAAAAACTTTGCTTGCTGATGGTGGGGAGATTGGAAAGGAGATGGAGCTAAATGCAGAGGTGGAGCTGGATTCAGAACACCATTTCCAGAAAAATATGTTTGAATTGGCAGAAATGGGAGAAAATTGTGTTATTTCAACCCTTCAGTCAGGAGGATTGGGGGATGAGTATTTGGAGGACTTAATTAACCAGAGTGAGACAGAAAGTGGAATTGCTGTATCCTGGAGTGACATTATGGAAATAATAGAAGAGGGAGAAAATGAAAATGAAAAAGAGCCAGAGAAGGTTCCAGAAAAAAGTCCAATGCTCAAACAGTGGAAGAAGGAGCTAAGGAAAAGACAGAGATGAAGGAAGTAAAGAAAAAGTATATTGTTTGGGTGAGCAGTAAAAAAATAAAAGGTCTGGACAGATATGAGGTGTGGGACAATGTTATTGCACCTCTGGGAGTAAAAGCTGAAGAGGTAACAGCTTTTATTTTAATTAACAAAGGAACTTTTTGTGACTTCTTGTTTGAAACTGGCCAGGCTATGATAAACTTTTTGGGGGTCCTGTGAAAAAAGAAAGCAGACTTTCCATGGTTAGAATATGTTGTGCAAGCCATTTTCAGGCAAACAGAAAAAGGAATCTTGATTCAGTTTAGAACTGAAGTGAGAGCAAAAGAACTGAAAGAATATTTGTTGACAATATGTAAAGAAGTGGTGGGCACTACTAAAATCTATGATGAAAGAGGATTATGGACTGGGGGATGGGAATGCGGAATAATTTTAAAAATGGAAAATAACAATGTGATACACATACCAAGCATTATTAATGTGCATGGCAATAGTGGTTTGTGAGGTACAGAGGACAACCATAGACTTATTTTTGTGGAAAAAGTGATAATTTAATAAATGTGATAAAAAATATGTTATTTACGTGGTCAGACAGGTGATAATACAAAGTAATGTGAAGTGAAATGTAAGAAATATGGTAATACGGGATATTTACAATTAGAATGTGAGGTAGAAGTATAAGAAAATGAAAATAAAAATGAAATTATACAAGCAAAAGAGTTAGAGAAGAATGCTATACAAGAACACACAACACAACAAGAAAATATATACAAATGGTATTTAAAATTAAAAGGAAATATAAAGAGAAAGAAAAAGAAAAAGAGACAGATGAAACAAGCGAAGAAGAGTGGTATATAGTAAAAGGCAATGGCAAAAGAGAATAAGAAAGGTAAGGATAAGAAAATTATTCTAATAACTGTTCAATAAAGCTGAAAATATTTGCTTTGAAAATGAACAGTATGAAGAATATTAAGAGAAGAATTAGTATTTTACAATGGTGTGCTGCAGTAGATGTTCAGATAATAGTAATAGAAGGCATTAGAATGCTAACAGAAGAAGAAAGGGTGTAAAAAGAAAAACTTTCTAATGGTACTGTTATTTGGAATATAGGCAAAGAAACATGTTCAGGTATATGTATACTATGCCACAAGAATATCAAAATATTAGATATTACAATAGTAGAACTGGGCTGAATAGCAGTAGTGGATATAAGATGGAAAATATGTACATAGACTAATAGCTTTATATGCATTTGTGACAAAAAAGGAAGAGAAACAATGTTTAAAAGTATACCTAATTATATCTGTGTTAACATGGATATAATAATGATAGGTGACTTTAACTGTAATTTGAGAAATACAAAGAATAGTTGTGATGTAAAATGGTTACTGAAATTATGAAATGTGGAAAATTAAAAATATGGGAAAATAAACACTGGACTTAAGAAATGAAGTTAAGACTGACATTGATTATTTTTTGATATCAGAAGGCCTAAAAATTATACAAAAAGGAATTAAATATGATGGTTTTTCTGATCATGTGGTGATTGGGATAATAATTCATGAAAATGAGGAAGATATTAAAACAGGGAAAGGCATAAAAAGGGCTAGATTCAGGAGAAAGAAAAGAAATTACATAATTAAGGCAAAAACATCTTAGTATGAGAGATTTTTTATGGAAATTAGACCATATGGTGGATTCAATAAAAAAAATTCAAAAAAGTATTTTTAGAATGTGTAGAAAAGAAAACTAAAAAATAAAAAATGGAATACAAAATATTAAGTCAAGAAATATTTAAAGACTTGATAGAGAAGAAAAAATTGTTTCATGAAAAAGAAAAAGAATTATATAGAAGAAATCAGGATAAGGTTAATAAATTGTTATATAAGCAAAAATATTGCTTACGATGAAAAAAAGAAGTAGCACCATACTTATGCAAGATAGTAAAAGAAGGAAAATAGTAAGAGAATCAAAGAATAAAGAAGGGAAATACATAAAAAAACTGTAGAAATGTATGAAATAATTAAACAATATGTATTAGATTTAACAGTAAAAAAGAAGTTAACACAGAACAAATTTATAATGGTGAAAAATTAAATAAGGAAGATAATGAATATTTAGAGAGAAGAATACATATATAACTGAGTTGAATGAGATAATGAAAAATATAAATGTTAATTCAGCTACAGGTTTGGATATAATTGAATATATTATGTATAAATAAATGCATGGCTGGCAAAAAAATGGTGTAATGAATGAGTGGCTAGAAAGAAGAATTAAGTATAAAGAAATTTGCACAGGTGTAATAAAATTTATATTAAAGGAAGGAGATAAAGATGAAATAAAAAATGGAGACCAATTACACTGAATAACACATGCTATAACATTTTTCAGGAGACTAGTTGCTAAAAGAGTACAATGTAAAAGAGAAAGATTATATGATCAGAATTTTTGGGGAGAAAAGGAAAATGGAGTCAAGAACTATTGTGGATCATAGAGGAAGTAACTGATGATATTATTAATAAAAAAGTGGAAGCAAAAATTATGATAGGTGATGTCAGTAAGACATATGATAATATTCTGCAGAAAACATTATGGGGAATTGTACAAGCATACAACATAAGTGAAAAATACTACAAATGATTAAATCAGTATATGAAAATAATTATGGTAAATTGAATGTAAATCGCTGGATTGGGGAAAATTTAAAAATAGAGTGAGGTACAAAACAAGGATTTCCTGCAAGCAGTATGATTTTTGCTATAATCAAAAAGACAGTAGTAATAGAAATTAATGAATTGTCAAGTAAGGAAGGCTATAGAATGATGGCAAAGACACAGTTACCAATAAAGTACACTTACACTCTTGATATTGTAGTAATAGCAAAAAATAAAGTCTGGATAGAAAGAAAAAATAATGAAAAATTGAATATACAGTTGAAAAAATGGTTTAAGCTTAAATAAAGAGAAAAGGACAGGATTTGGGTATGATGATATTATAGGAGGTGTGGAGTATAATGAAAAGACTATAGATATATTAGGATAGTATTTGGAAGAACAGAATACAGACATGATCAATGGGATAAAGTTATTAAAGGACAACCACACCCACAAACTCAAAAACATGTTTATTTCATCATGGTTTGGTGTTTCCTACATTTTAATGTTACTCTGGGACTATTTAGAGCTTTTTAGATATTTTTATATGCAATTTCTGACTCTGACCACATGGGGTCTGGCATCTTGAAATAATTCTGACTATTTATTCTGCCTCTAACTATCCCAAAATGCATTGTTTGTCTCCAAAAAATTGCATCAGATCTGCCATGTTTTCCCTAAAACTGTTGTCAGTGCACTGATTTAACAGTAAAAAAGAAGTTAACACAGAACAAATTTATAATGGTGAAAAATTAAATAAGGAAGATAATGAATATTTAGAGAGAGGAATACATATATAACTGATATAAAAGTCAAAATAGTCAGTAAACCGGGGGATAAAAGCTCCGTAGTCACAAAAATAAACAGATAAAAATATATATAGCACAAACCAACTACAGAGCTACCATGTTGCAGGTAAAGAAGACAAACAAAGGATACTTCCAAATAACAATCAGGCAGAATGGTACTCAGCTTCAATCCAACTTAGACAGATTTTAAAGATCCACACAGGAGCACAAACCATGTAGCAAGTAAAGCAGCCAAACGAAGGATACTTCCAAATAACAATCAGGCAGAATGGTACTCAGCTTCAATCCAACTTAGACAGATTTTAAAGATCCACACAGGAGCACAAAGACCAGAATAAAACTCAGGTTTATTAAAACAAGAGGTGAGCGCTTTCGCTATGAGCTTCTTCAGACCTAATAACATCTACATTCAAAATAACCAAGGTATATATAGTTTCCTTTGAGTCAATTAAAAAATCAATTAAGACATCAATTAGCTACTAGAGCATCTTAAAGGTAGATATACACTATATTTAATTACTACAAGAATATATAAAAAACCTTTTTCATATACTGCATCCACATATAAAAAATATGCATATAAAACCATATACTTATGCTACTATGATAAATTTACAAAAATAATAAAATATCACATAAAATATCACATATATATAAATACAGAAATATATATAGGGAATATATGTATAAAAAGCAACACTAATAGATGGATCATTTATGTAGCCTTCTTCTGTGCTACGCCTTACATTTGGCAATCAGGATTGTGATACTGTAGAGACAGAGAGAGTAAGGCCCTTCTTAAGGAAACCAAGTTCTTACACCCCTCTCAATCATCCACTAGTTGAAGCCTATAGTAAGTTAACTGAAGATGAAATCTTTCAGTTTTATGACAATAGAACAAGAAATTCTTTGAGATCCTTGAAACAAAATCTAACTTTTAGGGAACGGAAAGCTCTTCTTTCCTTACAAAATAATGATACTTTAACCATTTGGCCAGCAGATAAAGGGAATAAAATTGTCATTATGGATAGTGATCACTACTCTGCTAGTATGCATGAGATGTTAGAAGACTTCACTTTCTATAAGGTAATTTCAGCTTCTGATGTACACAATATTATATCAACGGTTAAGAATGATTTGATTGATATTAGTCGAACTGGTCTTATTTCAAGGGAAATATTTGATTTTCTTAGTGTTAACAACCCGCTGATTCCCATTATTCAAGGACTTCCCAAAATTCATAAAGATTCTTATAGACCACCCATGAGGCCTATAGTAGCAGGGGGTGGTTGGGTTACAGAGCCCTTATCTCTGTATGTAGAGAAGTACTTACACCCTGTGATTAGCTTGGACCCATTTATTTTAAAGGACTCTAAACAATTTCTAACAGACCTTTATGGTTGTGTGAGCAGTGTGACTGATTCACAAAATTTAGCCCTTGTCACAATGGACATTCAATCACTGTTTACCATGATACCCAATGATCTTGGCATTCAATTTATCCATAGATATCTAAGCCTACATAGTGACTATACAAGTGTATAGATAGAGCTGCTATGTTTCCTTTTGGAAACTGTCCTTAACAATAACATCTTTATTTTTGGGAAGAATATTTTCAGAAACATGGCGTAGCTATGGTCACGTCTTGTGCCAATAGCTACGCCAACATGTTCCTTGCTCAATGGGAACATGAGGTTTTATTTACACAGAACAATTTCACAGAACATGTTCTATTCTATAGGCGTTTCGTTGATGATCTGTTTATTTTATGGCGTGGTTCCTATCTGGAGTTTAGTAACTTCTTTGAAGAAGGGAACAACTTGATGACTTGCCTGAAATTTACGTTTAAATTTTCTTTTGATTTTATAGATTATCTTGACGTGTACATTCAGAAATTGGATTTGGGTATCATTAACACTGGCGTCCACCATAAGGCATGTCATAAGAACGCCTTTTTATTTAGGACGAGCATGCATCCTGGCTACATCTTTAGGAATCTAGTTAGAGGGCAGGGTATGAGAGCATCTAGGGTGAACTCTTCTGAAATTGTTTTTTCTTCTGAACTTGCCAATGTTGGTGATAATTTGATAGAAAGAGGCTATTCACATGCAGAGTTGGAGAGGCAATGGAATGACCTCACATCTTTGAGGGAAACCAGAACCAAACCATATTTTGGCCCGAACGAGTTTATATCTACCCCCCTTGTTAATACTGGGACTAGATTTACCAAAGTCCCATTATATTTCTCAAGTGACACTGGGTATGTTACGAAACTTTTTGAGCAATTTTGGCCTATTCTCTTGGTTGATAGTGACATAGAGGATATTGTTGGTCAAACCCCTAGTTTTAGGTATAAGAATCATAAGAACCTGAAAAGGTTGTTGTGTCACAGGAAAGAGAATAGAGGCTGTATGGATTATGGGTTTACTAAGCCATGTGGCTCATGCAATTATTGTCCCTATATTAGTATTGAGAAGGGTTTTTTTCATCCAGATATGTGTAAATCCTTTACATTTTTAGGTCATCATGATTGTATGTCCTCTAATATAGTGTATTTGGCAGTATGTAATATCTGCCATGCATTCTACGTTGGGAAGACTAATAGAGTCTTACGCGATCGTATTAGAGAAAACTTGTATAGTATCAGGAAGAAGTTATTAAATAATGCACTCTCTAAACATGTAAATGAATCAGGTACAGTGCACACCTTTAATTTTAGGGTCATTGAATCCATTAACAACAGTCTTAGACAAGGGGATATTAGGACATACACAGAGTACAGAGAAACATGTTGGATCATCGTTTTGAGGGGTGATAGGGGTAAAGGTTTGAATGAACGTGCATCCATTAAACCTGCCTTGAAAAGAAGAAGGCTACATAAATGATCCATCTATTAGTGTTGCTTTTTATACATATATTCCCTATATATATTTCTGTATTTATATATATGTGATATTTTATTATTTTTGTAAATTTATCATAGTAGCATAAGTATATGGTTTTATATGCATATTTTTATATGTGGATGCAGTATATGAAAAAGGTTTTTTATATATTCTTGTAGTAATTAAATATAGTGTATATCTACCTTTAATATATTCTAGTAGCTAATTGATGTCTTAATTGGTTTTTTAATTGACTCAAAGGAAGCTATATATACCTTGGTTATTTTGAATGTAGATGTTATTAGGTCTGAAGAAGCTCATAGCGAAAGCGCTCACCTCTTGTTTTAATAAACCTGAGTTTTATTCTGATCTTTGTGCTCCTGTGTGGATCTTTAAAATCTGTCTAAGTTGGATTGAAGCTGAGTACCATTCTGCCTGATTGTTATTTGGAAGTATCCTTCGTTTGGCTGCTTTACTTGCTACATGGTTTGTGCTCCTGTGTGGATCTTTAAAATCTGTCTAAGTTGGATTGAAGCTGAGTACCATTCTGCCTGATTGTTACTTGGAAGTATCCTTCGTTTGGCTGCTTTACCTGCAACATGGTAGCTCTGTAGTTGGTTTTTGCTACATATATAACTGAGTTGAATGAGATCATGAAAAATATAAATGTTAATTCAGCTACAGGTTTGGATAGAATTGAATGTAGTATGTATAAATAAATGCATGGCTGGCAAAAAAAGGTGTAATGAATGACTGGCTAAAAAGAAGAATTAAGTATAAAGAAATTTACACAGGTGTAATAAAATGTATATTAAAGGAAGGAGATAAAGATGAAATAAAAAATGGAGACCAATTACACTGAATAAAACATGCTATAACATTTTCATGAGAATAGTTGCTAAAAGAGTACAATGTAAAAGAGAAAGATTATATGATCAGAATTTTTTGGGAGAAAAGGAAAATGGAGTCAAGAACTATTGTGGATCACAGGGGAAGTAACAGATGATATTATTAATAAAATAGTGGAAGCAAAAATTATGATAGGTGATGTCAGTAAGGCATATGATAATGTTCTGTAAAAAACATTATGGGGAATTGTACAAGCATACAACATAAGTGAAAAATACTACAAATGATTAAATCAGTATATGAAAATAATTATGGTAAATTGAATGTAAATCGCTGAATTGGGGGAAATTTAAAAATAGAGTGAGGTACTGCAAGCAGTATGATTTTTGCTATAATCAAGAAGACAGTAGTAATGGAAATTAATGAATTGTCAAGTAAGGAAGGCTATAGAATGATGGCGAAGACACAGTTACCAATAAAGTATACTTACACTCTTGATATTGTAGTAATAGCAAAAAATAAAGTCTGTATAGAAAGAAAACATAATGAAAAATTGAATATACAGTTGAAAAAAATGGTTTAAGCTTAAATAAAGAGAAAAGGACAGGATTTGGGTATGATGATATTATAGGAGGTGTGGAGTATAATGAAAAGACTATAGATATATTAGGATAGTATTTGGAAGAACAGAATACAGACATGATCAATGGGATAAAGTTATTAATGGACAACCACACCCACAGACTCAAAAAGCATGTTTATTTCATCATGGTTTGGTGTTTCCTACATTTTAATGCCACTCTGGGACTATTTAGAGCTTTTTAGATATTTGTATATGCAATTTCTGACTCTGACCACATGGGGTCTGGCATCTTGAAATAATTCTGACTATTTATTCTGCCTCTAACTATCCCAAAATGCATTGTTTGTCTCCAAAAAATTGCATCAGATCTGCCATGTTTTCCCTAAAGCTCTTGTCAGGCATTCACTGCTGTGTTATAGTCACCTACATTTAGTTAACATTTTATCCTTTTTCAATGACTACTTCAAACACAAGCAGTGCAAATGCTACAGAACAGAATTGAAAAGTGCATTATATTGCTCTTTCTTCTTAGAAATGCTAACTTGATTTCTTTTATGAAGGCTGAAATCTAGTTATTCAAGGTATCTCCCCTCCCCCTTCACACCTACCTTCCCTGGCTGTCAAAGAGCTAATGGTCATTTGACCCATTATCTGCATGTGATTGATAGCTCACAGCAGGTGACCAGACTAATGTACTGTTTTCTTGTCAGCCTTTCCTTCCATACAGGGGGAGACTTTTTTTGTTGTACTCCTCCTGTCAAATTTAGCTCCATAGTACTAGGAATAATCACTGGTTTGCAAAGCATCAAACTCCCACTTATTTTTCCTTCCTGTTTTGTTAAATAGCTAACAAATGATGCTCTATAAACATGAAATATTTCACAGACTTGCATGACAGCACCCACATGCTTTTTTAATTGGCAATTTAAGAAAATTATGGTATTGCATACTTTTTTGTAATCTGATGTAGTGTTGTCGATTAATTGTGACAGACATCTGCTTCTTATGTAAAAACATGCAATTAATGTCTACGCATGGTGATTGCAAATTTATGCTCTTAGTTTTTGCAGCTGTTACTGTGCTTCTGCCTGTACTTTGTCACATATCGGTAGGGCTCTTCAATGTGTTAACGTTGTCATATTATTTTATTTGATTGATCCATGGAAAGAGTTAGAAATAGATAAGAAGAAAGAAATAATGACGAGATACAGAAATTATTAAAAAAATTTAAGAATGCAATGATTTTTTGTGGAGGTTTTCCATAAGAAAGTTACCAGTGGGAGCAAATACAAGAGAAAGCATGATTAAATATGTAATACGACTGGTCACCCCTGAAAACCCTACAATTGGATCTTGCAGTTCAGTACTTTAATAATGCTTTCTTGCAAATTCTAAATAATCTTGCTCCTTTAAGGAAAATTCGCACTAAGTCCATACAACTTCCCTACTTATCTAAAGAGACTATTCTCCCACTTAAACAGTGGGACAAAGCCTAGACTCGCTATCGCAATGACAAAAATAACAATTACGCAACCTACCGACAGCTCAGAAGTCAGGACAAAAAACAAATTAGACATGACAAAAAGACTTACTTCCAAACATGTCAACTAAAATACCAAAAAATCCCCAAAGATTCTGGCAATCAATCAACCTCCTCCTAAACACAGGAAAACCATCCACTCCAGGCTCAACAACTAACTGCTCTACAGGCTCTATTGCTACACAATTCAATAACCACTTCATCACCTCCATCACCTCATTACTAAACAATACTGTCAATTCAACACTTTCCATACCACCTCCCCCCACTGATTCCAATACTCCTCCTTTCTCTATATGAACACCAAAATCACGAACCAGATGTAAACACACAAAAGTGCTACGGAAACCTTGCTCCAGACAAGAAAGCAGCTGCAAATAACTGGAACCTGCTCCAATAAAGATTCTTAACGTGAAATTTATTAATAACGCCTAAAACTCAGCTTCATCAGAGAACAAAACAATAGTAAAATACTTTTTCTTTTAAAACGCTCTATAGGAAGTGATGTCAGAAAAAAGGTGTGTCAGGGAAAGAGTTAAAAAATTCAGCTATTTTAACTTGTACAACAAAATACGTTGTCACAAAAAAGCATTCAGTTAAAAAGAATACACAAGCATATAATTAAAATATTACAATGAAAACTGATAATAATGTTGTAAACCACATGTAATACGCTTTCCTGCTAGGAGGTACATTACCACGTAAAAAAGTCAAACCTACTTGTAGAAGTTATTTAGTGTACTATAAAAACTTACGTAATGCATTAATGTTACATGTAAGCATTATGGTCACTGCCTATAATTGGTATTTGGAAATACACTTAAGTGAAGGCAAATAGTGCAACATAAAAAAAGAAGAAATTTATAAGGGGTTTATAACAAGTCTAACAAAAGCATTCGTTAGAATGCTTAACGCAAATAACTTCTTAATTTCAACACTGGTAAAATGTTGCAACTTTCATTTAAACCAGGGTAATAAAATGAATCAGTCCTGAACTGCCATTCAAGTTCTAAGATTTCCAATAATAACTTGAAAGGACCACCTCTAACAGGTTGTTTTATTTGGTCAATTGCCATAAACGAAAAGCTATGACCTGGGTGGTCAATGATGTGTTTGGCAAGTGCGTTATTTTCGTTTCTGTTGTTAATTGCGTAAGTATGTTCTTTCCTATATAGAAAGACGGACAACAGTCGATGTAAACCACGGACTTGCTTTCACAATTAAGAGGTTTCCTGATGTCAAACTTTTTCCTTTTACTGTAAATGTCTGCCCTGACTTTGTTTTGTAGCATCTATTACAAAACCACATGGATACATGCCTAATCTCTTATTATAAAATTTACTTGGGATGTCTCTTTGTAGTAATTCTTTCAAATTATTGTTCCTTCTAAAAACAAATGTAGGAGATTGTCCAAATTTTTTAATTAAAATAGGGTTACTTAATATAAAGTCCCAATTCTTCCGGACTATAGCTGATATTCGGCCTGAATCAAAACTGTATGTAGTCACGTAACAAAGTGTAGGGTCAGAAAGGTTGTTAGACCCCAATAAATTTTCACTTGCTGTCGGACTTAGTCCAATAGGTTGTAAAAGGCTAGTATTACCTGTAGTATTGTTCATAATCACTGTGGACAAAATTGGACTATAAAAACCATTAATTCTCTTCACTTCAACTTCTTTAAAAATATTTTTAATAAATTCCAACGGGTATTTTCTTTTTAAAAACATATCCGTCAGCAAATCACATTCCTCATAAAATATTTCCATCGTACTGGACATTCTTGCGGCCCTAACCAGCTGTCCCTTTACTACAGCTTTTTTCTGTTTCATAGGGTGGTGACTAGAAAAATGCAAGAATGAGTTACAGTACGTAGGTTTTCTGTGTATCCTTGAGACAAAAGAGCAAGTGTCAAAATCTTTAATTAATTTAACATCCAAGTAATCAATACAGGATGTTGAAAAATTGTAAGTGAATTTGAGA
The DNA here is from genome assembly GCF_019279795.1 of Protopterus annectens. Classification (NCBI taxonomy): domain Eukaryota; kingdom Metazoa; phylum Chordata; order Ceratodontiformes; family Protopteridae; genus Protopterus; species Protopterus annectens. Next base: position 545,289,268 of record NC_056730.1, on the reverse strand, counting down.
AATTCTGAAGTGTTATTAATATTGGTGACAAATGTGTCAGCCTGTGTCTCATTGCCATCAAACAAAATAAAAATGTCATCAAGATAACGTGTATAATATCTAATCGGTGCCATTAATTCTGATGACGAAAAAACAGAATGTTTTTCCCAGTAACTCATGTAGAAGTTTACTGCTCACAAGGAGCCCATCGCAACTCCTTGTTTTTGCAGAAAGTATTTTTTGTCGAACATAAAATAGTTCGACGATAACACGATATCCATTAAATCTGTAATGACATCTATCTCTTGAAACACCCAATTCACCCAATAAAAGGGCTGTCCATTCAAGAGCCTCTTGGTGGGGAATTGAGGTGTATAAATCAACAACATCAACGGTGAGGAAATTAACCTCAGCGTTGAAGGATTGTAAATTGATGGCTTCCAAGAAACTCCATGAGTCTTTACAAATTAGAGAAAAATGAACTAAATGTTTAGACAATAGACTATCCAGGAACTTAGCGCAAGAATAAGTCATAGATGACCTTCCATCAATTAATGCCCTCATCGGTGGATTTAACAGGTCTTTGTGTACCTTTGGTATGCCGAACATAACAGGTATTTTTGGGAATGTTATATCAATATAGTTGTAAGTGTCCAAGTTGATTTTTCCTTCAAGATATAAATCACGAAAGTACCCTCTCAACCTGTTATGTGCTCCTTGAATCTCATTAAGGGAAGCTTCGGCATACGCTGGTGATTCTAAGATAGTGTACATTTTTTCAGTGTACATATCCTGACCAAAAATCACCAGTCCACCACCTTTATCAGGTTTAAGAAGCCTAACGGGCATTTTACACAGGTCATCTAACATTTGGAGTTGGGTTTTAGTAGTGTTGAATTTAAAAGGTGTGTCCCTTTTAAACCTGCTATTAAATAAGTGTCTCAAGTCAACCTCACAAGCTTGTTCAAAGTGCATTAAAGAAGGATGCAATGGTGGGTTAAAAACGCTAGGGAGTACCAAGGAATGAAACCTGTCCTGACTAATAGGTTCACTGTTAAAATACAGTTTCAAATTAAGTTTTCGAACAAAACATTTCAGGTTAATCAATTCCTTTGAGACATCACCAAATTTACTAGGTACAAAAGTATATCCATATGCTAGTAACTCAATAAGCTCCTCTGCTAAGTCAAATTCAGTAAAGTTATAAATTTTAAAATCAGCATCTCGATTCAGCATAATTATTGGAGCCATTTGGGGCGCTGAAGTAGGCTCTAAAGAGTTACTAACACTAAAACAGCTTTCAACTGTGGCATTAACACAATTAAAAGACAGTATATGATTTGCTGACGGATATGTTTTTAAAAAGAAAATACCCGTTGGAATTTATTAAAAATATTTTTAAAGAAGTTGAAGTGAAGAGAATTAATGGTTTTTATAGTCCAATTTTGTCCACAGTGATTATGAACAATACTACAGGTAATACTAGCCTTTTACAACCTATTGGACTAAGTCCGACAGCAAGTGAAAATTTATTGGGGTCTAACAACCTTTCTGACCCTACACTTTGTTACGTGACTACATACAGTTTTGATTCAGGCCGAATATCAGCTATAGTCCGGAAGAATTGGGACTTTATATTAAGTAACCCTATTTTAATTAAAAAATTTGGACAATCTCCTACATTTGTTTTTAGAAGGAACAATAATTTGAAGGAATTACTACAAAGAGACATCCCAAGTAAATTTTATAATAAGAGATTAGGCATGTATCCATGTGGTTTTTGTAATAGATGCTACAAAACAAAGTCAGGGCAGACATTTACAGTAAAAGGAAAAAAGTTTGACATCAGGAAACCTCTTAATTGTGAAAGCAAGTCCGTGGTTTACATCGCGATTGTTGTCCGTCTTTCTATATAGGAAAGACGGATCAGATTACGCAACATAATTAACAACAGAAACGAAAATAACGCACTTGCCAAACACATCATTGACCACCCAGGTCATAGCTTATGGCAATTGACCAAATAAAACAACCTGTTAGAGGTGGTCCTTTCAAGTTATTATTGGAAATCTTAGAACTTGAATGGCAGTTCAGGACTGATTCATTTTATTACCCTGGTTTAAATGAAAGTTGCAACATTTTACCAGTGTTGAAATTAAGAAGTTATTTATGCATTCTAACGAATGCTTTTGTTAGACTTGTTATAAACTCCTTATAAATTTCTATTTTTTATGTTGCACTATTTGCCTTCACTTAAGTGTATTTCCAAATACCAATTATAGGCAGTGACCATAATGCTTACATGTAACATTAATGCATTACGTAAGTTTTTATAGTACACTAAATAACTTCTACAAGTAGGTTTGACTTTTTTACGTGGTAATGTACCTCCTAGCAGGAAAGCGTATTACATGTGTTTTACAACATGATTATCAGTTTTCATTGTAATATTTTAATTATATGCCTGTGTATTCTTTTTAACTGAATGCTTTTTTGTGACAACGTATTTTGTTGTACAAGTTAAAATAGCTGAATTTTTTAACTCTTTCCCTGACACACCTTTTTTCTGACATCACTTCCTATAGAGCGTTTTAAAAGAAAAAGTATTTTACTATTGTTTTGTTCTCTGATGAAGCTGAGTTTTATTAATAAATTCCACGTTAAGAATCTTTATTGGAGCAGGTTCCAGTTATTTGTAGCTGCTTTCTTGTCTGGAGCAAGGTTTCCGTAGCACTTTTGTGTGTTTACTCCTCCTTTCTCTCTTAAACTGATCCAAACTAATGATATACAAAACCTCCTAAATAAAATAAAACCATATACTCCTGCTGCAGATCAGTTACCTGGTGAATTTCTTAAACTTGCTGCTAAATCTGTCTCTTATCCTGTATCTATTTTTATTAACCACTCTATCTCTGAATAGTATGTCCTCCTGCTTTGGAAAATATCTCATGCCATACCCCTGCACAAAGGAGGGTTCTCTACTGACCTTTCCAACTATAGGCCCATAGGCATACTTTCTCCACTTGCCAAAATCTTAGAAAAATGTCTACATAAACAGACATTAGATCACGTTCTAACACATACCTTTGTATCTTCTACTTGGCATGGTTTCCATCCCAAACATAGTACTAACATTGCCCTATTAAGTTTCACCAATACTGTAAACCACCTCAAAAACAATAACCATCTTGTCTCTGCACCTTCTTTGATATGTCAAAAGCCTTTGACACTGTATCCCATCAAATACTCCTGAACAAACTTGCCTCTCTCAACTTCAGCTCCAGTACCCTACACTGGTTCCACAGCTACCTCTCCAACCATAAACAAGCCACCATATGGGAACACAAACAATTACCCCTTTTGCCCATCACTGTCAGCATCCCACAAGGCTCTATCTTAAGCCCACTTCTCTTTATTATCTTTACTAATGATCTTTATACTGCAGCTTCATCTGCCTCTATCATTCAATATGCTGATGATGCTTCCCTTATTTGCTCCTTAAATGAATTCCAAGTAAAGTCTCAGACTATCCTATATAACATTGAAAAATACCTGTCAGACCACCAACTCATTCTAAGTCCTAACAAGACCAAACTTATGGTATTTTCTAATTCTGCTAATAAAAAACAACACACTCATCTCTCTATCTTCACCTCCAATGGTACAGAAATTGAACCTGTTGAACATATGAAACTCCTTGTTGTTACCCTAGACTGCAACCTAAAACTTGACAGACACATTGCTATAACATTCAAAAAAGTCCACACAAAATTAGATGCTCTCTATAGGGCTAAACCATATCTATCTAATCATGTGAGGATAGCCACTGCCAGAACTCACCTACTATCCACTCTTCTCAAGTCTTCACAAACCTTCGTAAATCTGACTTGAATAGCCTAGAAGCTTGCTATAATAAAATCACCACATTTGCCACTAACCTTTCCCACAAAGCTCACCATTGCATCACCCTACAAAAACTCAACTGGATTGAACTCTCAAACTTACTCACCCTAAACCAGCTAATAGTAGCTCACTCTGTTATCCATAAGCTTCACTATAGCCCAGCCCTATCTAGCCTCATTCAACCCTATTCTAATCTTACCTCACAAAGGTCAGTGGATAAAATATTGCTCAAAATGATCAAAACCCACAACTTTTGTGGTGATTCTTTATACAGCTACTCCATAGCCAAATCTTGGAATTCCCTACCCCAGCATCTACTATCTATTCCTAATACTCATAACTTCAAACAGCTCCTTACAAAATATTTTTCCAATCACTGGTTATGCTCCTGTACTTCCTCTGGCTAAGCTAACTCCCTTCCCTACTCCTGTCTTTCTGACTATTTAACTCAATTTGATTGATTGATTTTTGATTCATACTTGATTTTGTTTGATTTTCTGATTTATTAACTTGTCTATACTGTACTATGTAATTATGTAAACTTCTTAGTAACATTATGTATTGTAGTATCCATTTTTTACTATAAATATTGTAACTTTACTTGGTAGCTTTTCTCCCCGGGTCTCCACTGAAAACGGGCTATGTTTTTGCTCAGTCGGACACTACTGGTTACCAAATGTAAATAAATAAAATAAAGAATTGGAAACTACAGATAATGTTTTTTTTTAATGTGAGAGAATTCAAAACTGTGGAAAGAAATATGTAAACATGATTTGATTAAAAGTTTTGAAATGTTAAACATGGACATGACAGAGTATGGGTTTTATGGGGCAGAGATCCCACAATGAAGCTAAGAAAATGGACAGAATCATATTCTATGTAGCATGGACTATATGGAATGAAAGACTTAATGAAGTCAGATACAATGGAAAATGGAAATGGACAAAAATACTGGAAAAATGTGGTTGTGGTTATGGGTAAAAGATGGGAAGGAATACTTAAAATGGGAATAATGTATTGAATGATGTTAAAATATGTAAATATTATAAATATGTAAGTATGTAAATACGTAAACTTATGAAATATTTCTATACAAATAAAAGCAAAATTACTCTTTGCAGTAGGGGGAAGAGAGTGGGTGTTACACATCCTGATTTCCTGTTTCCTCTCCAGTTGTAGAGGCAGCCTGGAGGAACAGGGAGAAACATGGCTGCTGAGAGCAAAGCAATTTAGAAGTTAAATGTGTTAAAAATGAAGAAAAAATTGTAGAATTGCTACCAGAATTTTTTTCAGGTAATGTGGGAGCAGAGAAAAAAATGTCTACTGATATTGAGGAGATTGAGAAGGAGTTAAATGCAGTGGTGGAGATGGATTCAGAAGAAAATTTCTAGAAAAACCTGCTTGAAACTGCAAAAATGGTAGAAAAAAATATGTTATTTCAAATCTCCAGTTGGGAGGGTTGTGGGATGAGTGTCTGGAGGAGCTAATTAACCAGAGTGAGCCAGAAAGTGGAACTGCTGTATTCTGGAGTGACATTATGGAAAAAATAGAAGAGAGAAAAAAAAGACAAAGAAAAAGAGTCAGAGAAGGTTCAAGCAGCAAGTCATATGATCAAACAGTGGAATAATGAGCCAAGGAAAAGACAGAGATGAAGGCAGTAAAGAAAAATGTCTTGTTCAGGTGAGAAGTAAAAAAGAAACAGGCCTGGATAGATATGAGGTATGGGACAATGTTATTGCACCTCTGGGAGTAAAAGCTGAAGCGGTAACAGCTTTCATTTTAATTAACAAAGAAACTTTTTGAGATTTATTTTTTTGAAACTGGCCAGGTTATGGAAAACTTTTTGGGGGGCCTGTGAAAAAAGAACACAGACTTTCCATGGTCAAAATATGTTGTGCAAGCCTTTTTCAGGCAAACAGAAAAAAGAATCTTGATTCAGTTAGAAGTGAAGAGGGAGCAAAAAAACTGAGAGAATATTTGCTGACAATATAAAAAGAGGTGGTAGACACTACTAAAATCAGTGATGAAAGTTGATTATGGACTGGGGGTTGGAAATGTGGAATAATTTTAAGAATGAACAATGACAATCTGATACACATACCCAGCATTATTAATGTGCATGGCAATAGTGGTTTTGTGAGGTACAGAGGACAACAAATGAATTGTTATTTTTGTGGAAAAGTGATCATTTAGTTAATGAATATGACAAAAAAGATATTATTTGTGTGGTCAGATGGATCACAATGCAAAGAAATGTGAAGTGAAATGTGAGAAAAGTGGTACTACAAGACATTCATGGTTAGAATGTGAGGTTAGAAAATGAAATTATACAAGAAAAAGAGAGTTAGAAAAGAATGCTATACAAAAACACATAACACAACAAGGAAAACATAGAAATGGTATTTAAATTTAAAGGAAAAGGCAAAGAGAAAGAAAAAGAAAAAGAGACAGATGAAACAAGTAAAGAAGAGTGGTAAATAGTAAAAGGCAAGAAAAATTCAATATGAAAGACAGTTATGGAAAGAAAAAGAACATTTTAAATATAGCAGTAAGATAGAATAAGAAAGATTGGGGTAAGAAAATTATTCCAATAACTGTTCTATAAAGCTGAAAATATTAGCTTTGAACATGAACAATATGAAGAATATTAAGAAAAGAATTAGAATTTTACAATGGTGTGCTGCAGTAGATGCTCTGGTAATAGTATTTTAAGACATTAGAATGCTAACAGAAGAAGAAAGGGTGCAAACAGAAAAAAACTTTGGAATGGTACTGTTATTTGGAATATAGGCAAATAAACATGTTCAGGTATATGTATATTATGCTAAGTAAATATAAAAATATTAGATATTACAACAGCTGAACTTGGCCAAATACCAGTAGTCGATACAAGATGGAAAATATGTATATAGACTAACAGCTTTATATGTGCATGTGGCAAAAAAAGAAAGAGAAACAATGTTTAAAAATATACCTAATTATGTTTGTTTTAACATGGCTATAATAATTTGAGAAATAAATATAATAGTTGTGATGTTAAAATGGTTACTGAAATTATGAAAAGTGGAAAATAAAAAATATGGGAAAATAAACACCTGGCTTAAGATATGAAATTTAGAAAAATTGATTAATTTGTTATATCAGAAAGCCTAAAATTTACACAAAAAGGAATTAAATGTAATGGATTCTCTGATCATAGGATCATAGGAGATTACTAGGCTAATTGCCCTGGGGCTCTTACAAGCCTAGCCAAGATTTTATCCCCCCCAAAAAAAATCTGTTTGACATGTATGGGAAGTCTATTCCAGAGACAGGGGAACCTCTGGGAGGCAATCCTTTCTCTCCAGCAGGTTTTGTTGATGTTGCATATTACATTTAGGCCTATCGAGTGGTAATGTTCAAGGAGTTAGACTTATGGATATGGAGCATCTCAAGTGGGGCAGTGTCTGACATTGCCTTGTAGGTGAGATACCGATCACCTCTGAGGAATCTGTATGATACAGAGTAGAGTGATAGTGATTTAAGCCTGTCCACATAGGATAGGTGTTGGAAGCCATGGATTCTCTTTGTGAGGTATTTCTGTGGCCTTTCCAGTTGGTGCAGGTGTTGTGAGAGGTACATACCAAATGGGGCATTATACTCAATTATAGGTCTAATAAGGGAAAAGTACAGAGAGGTAATAACCTCCTCCTTTCTGGATGCAATCCCTTTACTAATGAGATGAACCAAGTAAAAGGCTTTTCTGACCACCGCTGCCACATGATGGTCGAATGTGAGATTGTTGTCACCCTGAGTACCCAGGTCTCTCATCACAGGTTGTATGCTTAGGGGGTTGTTGCTGATGTGGCAGTCAGTAGGGGCCATGTTTTTGCCAAATGGTATGATGATACATTTTTTTTGCATTTAACTTAAAGCCATGACTTTGGCATCAGTCATTTCTAGCTGTGAGAGCCTTCTGCAGTATGTTAACATCAATTGGGAAGTCAGTGATAGCATCCAACTTACAGTCATCCACAAACTTGGTCAGCCACAGTTCCTTTGTCTTTGCCTGGACCTCTAAGAAGTATATGCCAAACAGTAGGGGTCCCAGAACAGATCCCTAGGTCTACTGTCGGAGATGGCAGTGCCTGTTTTGATCTTGTTGATCATATGGCGATTTGGATAAGAATTCATGATAATGAGGAATATATTAAAATAGGAAAAGGCATAAAAACATAAATAAAAAATGTTTAGATTCAGGAGAAAGAAAAGAAATTACAGAATTATGGCAACACCATATCAAAATAAGAGATTTCAATGAAAATTGGACAATATGTTAGATTCAGTTCAAAATGAAATGCAAAAAAGTATTTTTAGAATGTATAGAAAAGAAAAGGAAAAAAAGATTGGAATGCAAAATATTAAGTCAAGAAATATTTAAAGACTTGATAGAGAAGAAAATATCATTTTATGAAAAAGAAAAAGAATTATATAGAAGAAATCAGGATATGGTTAAAAAATTGTTATATATGGAAAATATTGCTTACAAGGAAAAAAAAAGAAATAGCACCATCCTTATGCAAGACAGTAAAAGAAGGAAAGGTAATAAGAAAATTAAAAGATAAAGAAGGGAAACATTTAAAAAAAAAACAAGGAGAAATATGGTTCCTATTACATTGTCAAAGTTTTACAACTTCGAATGCCATATGGTCAAACCCATATGTTCAAAGTTGTAAAACTTCGAAAACATTAAAAAAAAATAAATGAAAAACAAAAAAACAAACAAAAAAAAACCCCCCAAAAAAACTTACCGGACTGTTGTAAGCAGGGGGGCAAGCAGTACAGTACAGAAAAGGAAGATTTCCCTTTACTACATTGTAGAGTGATCTTGGAGTTGGTATATTTAAAGAGCAAAGGGGTGTGGGGGTGCAGGGGGCTTGCCCCTCTGCTTACAACCTTTAAGAAACTTTTTTCTTTTTTCTTTTTTAGGTATTTAAAGTTTTACAACTTCGAACATATGGGTTCGACCATATGACGTTCGAAGTTGTAAAACTTCGATAAGGTAATAGGAACCCGGAGAAATATATGAAATAATTAAAAAATATGTATTAGCTTTATATAGTAAAAAAGAAGTTAACACAGAACAAATTTATAATGGCGAAAAATTAAATAAGGAAGATAAATATTTAGAGAGAACAATAAATATAAATAAGTTGAATGAGATCATGAAAGATATTGTCATCAATTCAGCTACAGGTTTGGGTGGAATTGAATATAGTATGTAGAAAGAAATGTTTGACTTTTAAAAAAATGGTGTTTATAGAAGTAATGAATAAGTGGCTGGAAAGAGGAAATGAGTATAAAGAAAATGTCACAGGTGTTATAAAATTTATATTAAAGAAAGGAGATAAAGATGAAATAAAAAATGGAGACCAATTACACTGAAGAACACAGACTATACAATTTTCATGATAATAGCTACTAAAAAATACAATGTAAAATAGAAATATTATATGATCAAAATCTGAGAGAAAAAGAAAAGGGAGCCAAGAGCTATTGTGGATAATAAGGGAAGTAATTGATGATATTATTAATAAAAAAAGCAGAAACAAAAATTATGACAGGTGATGTCAGTAAGGCATTTGATAATATTCAGTAGAAAACATGGGGAATTTTACAAGCATACAACAAAAGTGAAAAATATTACAAGTAATTAAATTAGTATATGAAAAGAACTATGGTAAATTGAATGTAAATTGTTAGATTGTGGAAAATTTGAAAATAGAGTGTGGTATAAAACAAGGATGTCCTACAAGCAGATTGTTTTTTGTTGTAATCAAGGATGCAGTAATAATGGAAATTAATAAAATGTCAAGTAAGGGAGATATAGGATGATGGAGAAGATACAGTTACCAATAATGTATACTTATGTTGATAATATTATAGTAATAGCAAAAAATAAAGTCTAGATAGAAAAAAAGAATGAAAAATTGAGTACACAGTTGAAGAAATTGGTTTAACCATAAATAAAGAGAAAAGCAAGGGATTTGTGTATGAAGGTATTATAGGAGGTGTGGAATATAATGAAAAGAGTATAGATATTTTAGGAATAGTATTTGGAAGAATAGAATACAGACATTAACAATGGAACGAAGTTATTAAAGGAATCAGACATGATTACATTCTGGAAGACATATAGCTTTTCATAGAAAAAGAAAGCACATTTAATAAACACCATCATAATGGATAAAATAGCTTATATTGCAAATGTTTATATGATGGCAGTGAAATATGAAAAAGAAATGATGCAGACAAATTTTACATTTATTTTGGGGTCAAGATTGAACCTGGTTAAGAGGAGAATTTTGTATATAAAAGAGGAACAGGGGGGATTGGGGCTGATAAATCCAATTGTGTATGCAGCCTCTTTAAGTATGTATAAATTATTAAACGGAATAATGAAAAATAATAAAGAATTGACAGAAACAATAATGTATTGTAAATATTGAGAAATCTGGGAAGAAATGGAAGTGAAAAAAGAAGTAAAAGTGTTAATGAAGAAATGAAATAATTTTACAGTAAAATTGTATTGTGGAATTTAAAAATGAACATGATAGAAAAGAACAGAAAGGAATGGTATGTTAACATTATGATATCCTTTTATTTGGTGGATCAATAGAAAGAGAAATAAATAAGTAGAAAGCAATAATGATGAGATGCAGAAATGATGAAAAAAATAAAGAATGCAATGATTTTTGTGGAGGTTGTGTATAGGAAAATTACCAGTGGGAGCAAATATGTCATATAAGAGAAAACTGGATAGAATATGTTATAAATGTAACAAACGGGAAATTACAGAACATGCTTTTTTAAAATGTGAGAGAATTCAAAAACTGTCAAAAATATGTAAACATAATTTGATTAAAAATTATTTAAATTTTGAAATGTTAAACATGGACATGATAGAGTGTGTGTTTTATGGGACAAGATCCCAGAATGAAGCTAAGAAAATGGACAGAATCAAATTCTGTGTAACATGGACTGTATTGTATAAAAGACTGAGTGAAATCAGACACAATGGAAAATGGGAATTGACAAAAATACTGGAAAAATATGGTTTTGGTTGTGGGTAAAAGACTGGGGGATATTTAAAATGGAAATATCAATGTATTGAATGATGTTAAAATGTGTAAATACTATAAATATGTAAATCTGTAAATACGTAAAATTATGCATTATTTATGTGTATACAAATAAAAAAAAATTACTCCTTGCAGTAGGGGGAAGAGAGTGGGTGTTAGACATTCTGACTTCCTGTTTGCTGTCCAGGTGCTGAGGCAGCCAGGAAGAACAGGGAGAAACATGGCTCCTGAGAGGCAAAGCAATTTGGAAGTTAAGTGTGTTGAAAATGAAGAAAAAATGGTAGAATTGCTACCAGAAATGTCTTCAGGTGATGTGGGAGCTTAGAAAACTTTGTCTGTTGATGGTGAGGAGACCGGGAAAGAGATGGAGTTAAATGCAATGGGGGTCTATATTAGAACACTGAACTTTCAAAATTTTGAGTGTTCTAATATCGAACCCTAGTAATCAAAAATTTAAAACATCGAACATACAGAACAGTGACTTTTTTTCCTAGGGAAAATATTTGCTGTTCCAAAACACATACACACAACACAAGCACACCAGACAAACAGCAATCCACACACATACACCTAAACTCTTACACCTAACCCTACACTAAACTATACATACACCACTAACTATCCACTTACCTTAACCCAAACCCTAACCCTAAGGTCCATCACTATCTTACAGTCACTTCACCCGCACCCTAACTCACCTACCCTGCCCTAACCCTCATGTCCACACAATTGCACACTTACCTGACCTGCGCCCTAACCCTAACTCACCTAACCTGCCCTAACCCTCACGTCCACACAATCACACACTTACCTGAACCTTAACTTTCCACCACAGCTCTGAAAATACAGAAGCAACAGAAATGGACAACCAAATTCTTTCCCTAGGAAAAAATTCATTTTTCTTCGATATTTTCAGCGTTCGCTGAAAATGGGTCAATATTAGAACACTCAAAATTTTGAATGTTCGGTGTTCTAATATAGACCCTGCAGTGGTGGAGGTGAATTCAGAAGGAAATTTCCAGAAAATACTGTTTGAAATGGCAGAAATGGCAGAAAATGTATTTCAACACTCCAGTTGGGAGGGTTGTGTGATGAGTATCTGGAGGAGCCAATTAACCAGAGTGAGGCAGAAAGTGGGACTCCTCTTTTCTGGAGTGGGTCTACATCACTTCAGTGAAAAAACCTTTGTCGAGCACCTCATTGTCGAATGCTGATTGTCGAAAGAGCTATCCATCAGTCATTTTAGGAAATTTTTTTCTAGGGTAAAAAAAAACACTTGACCACCCTAACAACTATCAAAAATTTCACAAAATTTGAAATGCACCAAGTTGGGGGCTGCTCCCCCACAAACCCCCTAACTGAATATACCAAATCCAAGATCATACTACAGTGGGAAAAGAACAAATTCCAGATGATGGCCAAGCATTTTTTCCCCTAGGAAAAAACTTGCCAAAACGACCATTCGATGGATTAAGGTTTTGACAATTAGCATTTGACAAAGAGGTGTTTAAGTAAAAGGTTTTTCACTGAAGTGAAGTAGACCCTTCTGGAGTAACATTATGGAATAAATAGAAATAGAGAGAGAAAAAGAGAAGGAACAAGAGCCAGAGAAGGTTCCAAAAAGGAAAAAGTCCTATGCTCAAATGGTGGAAGAAGGAGCTAAGGAAAAGATATAGGTGAAGGAAGTAAAGAAAAAATATGTTGTTCAGGTGAGCAGTAAAAAAGAAAAAGGCCTGGATAGACATGAGGTACGGGACAATGTTATTGTACCTCTGGGAGTAAAAGTTGAAGAGGTAAAAGCTTTTATTTTAATTAACAAAGAAACTTTTTGTGACTTGTTTTTTAAAACTGGCCAGGCTATTGAAAACTTTTGGGGGGAGCCTATGAAAAAAAGAAAGCAGACTTTCCATGGTCAGAATATGCTGTGCAAGCCTTTTTCATGAAAAAAAAGAATCTTGATTCAGTTTAGAACTGAAGTGGGAGCAAAAGTACTGAGAGAATATTTGTTGACAATATGTAATGAAGTGGTGGACACTACTAAAATCTATGATGAAAGTAGATTATGGACTGGGGTTGGGAATTTGGAAACATTTTATCATAGGATCATAGGAAGTTACTAGGCTATTGGCCCTGAGGTCCTTACAAGCCTTGCCATGAATTTAGCCCTTGTTCTGACAAGTCAGCACCCAAAGCCCCTGTCCAGTAGGGACACAGGTAGAATCCCATGGAAGTATTTTCTGTCCCCATCCAGTTATCCAGGTTGCACTTAAAAAGGGATAATGAGGTACTGTGCTTGACATGGAAAGGGAGTCTATTCTCCAGAAGGGGGAGTCTCTGGGACACAAATCTGTCCTGCCAACAAGTCCTATTGATGTCACAGACTAGGTTGAGGTTGCATGTGTGGGTTACTCAAGTGGAGTTTGACTTGCAGATATGCAGCAGTCCCATCAACGTGGGGTCTGAGATTGCTTTGTATGCCAGACAGAAGTCGCTTCTGAGGAGTCTGTATGAGACTGAGTAGAGGGAAAGGGCATTTAGCCTATTTGTGTATGGTAGAATTTTGAGGCTCTGGATTCTCCTGTTGAGGAACCTCTGTGGTTTTTCCAGCTGCTGCATGTGCTTTGTGAGGTACATGCTGAAAGGGGTGTTTTACTCAATAATGGGTCTTATAAGGGAAGAATACAGGGATGTTATGACCTTCTAGTCCCTGGATGAGATACTCTTCCTAATGAGGTGGACCATGTAGAAAGTCTTCCATACAAAGGAGGCAATATGGTGGTCAAACGTCAGGTTGCCATCAACCTGGGTGCCCAAGTCTCTCATGACTGATTGTGTGTTTAGGACCTTGTTATCAGTGTGATAATTTGTGGGGACTTCACTCATCCCAAAGGGGATGATGATGCATTTTTTGTCATTCAGTTTGAGGCCATGTTTCTGGCACCAGTCATTTATTTGGATGAGAGCCTCTTGGAGGATGTCCACATCACACGGGGAGATGGTGACAGTGCTCGGCTTGCAGTCATCTGCAAACTTTGTTAGCCATAGCCCACTAGTTTTGGCCAGTACCTCAAAAAAGTATATTCCAAACAACAGAGGCCTCAAGACTGATCCCTGGAGGTATACCGCTCATTATGGGTCTACTGCTTGAGGTGGCTTCCCCTATTTTGACTAGACAGATTCTATCAGTGAGCCAGTTTGCTACCCATCTGGTAACATACAGATTGATGCCTAGTTAATAGAGTTTATCTATTATACCCAAGTGGGAAATAGTATTGAAGGCTTTGGCCAGGTCAAGGTAGGCAGTGTTCACTGTCTTCCCCTTGTCCCTGGCTTTGGTGACTGTCTCTAAGAAGTCAGCCAAAATTAACAGGAATGACCTCCCCTTGACAAAACCAAACTATGGGGGATTGAGTGTTTGGAGGTTGCCAATATCCTTGTTAATGAGGCCTATGATGACCCTTTCTATGGCCTTGCAGATCAGGCTAGTTAGGCTGATGGGTCTATAATTTCCTGGATTGGTGGATGCTCCACCTTTTTGCAAAGGGATGACAGTGGCTGTCCTCCACTCTGCTGGGACAAAGCAAGTACTCAGGCTTTGGTTGAATTGGGTGCCTAATGATGCTGCAAGTTCCTGCCTGAGTTTGTGTAGGATGCAGCCTAGGATGTAATTGGGTCCCATGGAGGCTGTATTGTTTGCCTTTGAGAGGTCATTGATTGACTTGCTCCCCAGAGATAAGGAGAGCAGGGTTAGGTGTTGGGGATGTCCTAATTTACTGATGAGAGGGACAATGGGGTAAAGTTTTCACTGAATCTGTTTGCCAGCAGGTTGGCTATATCTGCAGCATTTGTGTATGCAGTGTCCTTGACCTCCAGTTCTGAGCAGATCTGAGTGCTTTCTTAGTGATTCTGGACATATGTGAAGAAGGCCTTATGATTGTCTTTAGTAGATGTGGTCAGTTTGGACTCAAAGTTTGCTTTGGGGATTTCACTAGTGCTCTTATTTGCTTGTTTAGGCTAAGGAGAGATTGCTTCCAGTTAGGCACCTGCTCCTTCTTGGTCCTGGACAGAATTGTTTTCCTTTTGTTATAGTGTTTATTTATTGCAGATGTCCACCAGACAGGTTTACTCTTCATTGAGGAGAATGATTTTGTTATGTTGGGTATTTCTGATTCCATGCAGCTATATACATGCTCATATAGTACTTTGGTGTAGGTTTGGACATTTGTGCCAATTTCTACAGAGGGGGCTATGAAAATGTTTATACCTTTCATCAGGAGGTTGTAATCAGCTTTGGAGTAGTTTTTTTTGTTTGAACCTAGCTGGGGTGGGGGTGAGGGAGATGGTGAATTCAAAAGTGACCACTCTGTGGTCAGATTTTACCAGGGAGGATGACATTGTAGGGATGCTACAGTGGTTACTCATGCTGGTTAATGCCAAGTCCAAGATATTGTCACCTCTTGTGGGGGTGTCGACTAGCTGGTCCAAGGTATTTACACTGATGAAATCAAGGAATCTTTCAGCATTTGTGTTTTGGCATGAGTAGTTCTTCCAATTTATGGTTGGATAGTTAAAGTCACCCAGGATCAGGGTAAGGTGGTGAATCTTGATAGGTTCTAAGAGGTCCAGATAAGTGGAGTGGGAATCTTGAGTCAAAGTTGGGGCCCTGTAGCTAGCTATGATTTGAATAGGGGTCTTGTCAATGGTTAACTGCACTTGGAGTGTCTCCTGTGTGTCATACTGTTTGACCAGCTTAGAGGTGTGTATGTCTTTAATATATATTGAAACTCCACCTCCTTTTGTTTTGCTGCCCACCGTTTGGGGTCTGAATGTATGATAGGATAAGTAACCTGGTATGGGTGGGGTGATCACCACAGCTTTGAACCAGGTTTATGTGACTGCACAAATATCAGCATCTTCCAGGGTTAATAATTCTTGCAATGAGTGCAGTTTCATGTTTAGACTCCTAGCATTTAGCAGCATGAACTTTAATTTGTGTTTTGATGAAATTTTCATGTTGGTAATTTTGACCTCATGGCATTGCCTAGAAAAGGCACTATGTGGGAGGCAAAAGGATTTGCCAGAAGCCTGAAGCCCAAGGAAGCAGATGCAGGCCATCTCTGGCAAAGCATTGTGGCCTATCAATCATGTCTTCCCAGGCTGTCAGGTACTGGACCCCTTGGAATGACACCAGAAACTAAGCCACTTGTTAAAGTTAATCATTTTCTGTTTGTATTGAGCCATCATTCTGGGTGAAGGTATAATGCTGCTTAAGGCTAGGGACATACCATATTCAGCAAGCTTGATCATATCTGTCTTCATATAGTCCAGGGATGTACATCTCAAATCATTCACACCAACATGGACTATGACAGAGTCATAACAGCATCTATTGCTGAGAGTTGAGTGCATGTGTGATATGGCAGATTCTGTCACCTGACAAACAACTAACCATGACTTTCTCCTTATCCAGCCTGGTGAGGGGCACATTTGTGTGTCTCACAATGGAGTCTCCTATGACTAATATGTTGGGTTTATGGTTAGACCTTAGTTGCTGTAAGACACATGTGTGTGGACTATGCCTGGAGTGTAGTGTGGTGGGCTGTGGAGTTTGCATTTGTTTTTGCCTTGGAGGTCTCTTTTGTTTGGGTATATTTTTGTTGAGGACCTCCGCATATGTGGGTGTGTGTAGATGCGCGTGGTGTTTGAGAGGTGGTGTTTGTTTTGACAACCTTCTCAGTGCCAGATATACTGGCTTGTGAGGGAGACAGCATAGACTCTAAGTTCTTAATGTAATTGCATCTCTCACAAATTTTGTTCCTAGATGGTAGTAGTAGAGGGTTGTCCATGTACATGAGGCAATTGCTACACTGTCTCAGGATGCCCATATCAACCAGATTGGCAGAAGAAACTATAGGAAATTGTCCATCCTTATTTGTCAGAATCTGAGGGACAGAGGCCAGAGAGTTAAGGGGGTAAAGGGCGAAAGGTCTAATATGAGTACTTCTAGGTGACCACACAAGTGCTACTATGGGGAAATCTGTAGCTGGAATACCTTGCAATGGGTGAAAAACAGTGCAGCTGCAGTGTGCGATGTGCAAACAAGCCCAAACCAGCTCAAACATGGGGTTTAAATACCACAAAAAAATAGAAGATTCTAGTAACACAGAAATCATTTTAAAAATGGAAATGACAATGTGATACACATACCTAGTATTATTGATGTGCATGGCAATAGTGTTTTTGTGAGGTACAGAGGACAACCAACAACTTGTTATTTTTGTGGAAAAAGTGATAATTTAATTAATGAATCTGACAAAAAAGATGCTAATGTGGTCAGACAGGTCACAATGCAAAGAAATGTGAAGTGAAATGTAAAAAATGTGGAAATACAGGACATTCATGGTTAGAATGTTAGGTATACACAATAAATTGAAAAAGAAAATGAAAATGAAAATGAAATTATACAAGACAGATTAAAGAATGTTATACAAGAACATAGAACACAATAAATGGTATTTCAATTTAAAGGGAAAGACAAACAGAAAGAAAAAAGAAAGCAAGATGGATGAAACAAGTGAAGAAGAGTGGTATGTAGTAAAACACAAGAGAAATTCAATAGTAAAGAGTTAGGGAAAGAAAAAGAACATGTAAAAATATAATGGTAAGATAGAATAAGAAAAGTAAGGGATAAGAAGATTATTCTAATAACTGTTCTATAAAGCTGAAAATATTATCTTTGAACGTGAACAGTATGAAGAATATTAAGAGAAGAATTAGTGTTTCACAATGGTGTGCTGCAGTAGACGATCAGCTAACAGAAGAAGAAAGGGTGCAAACAGAAAAACTTGGCAATGGTACTGTTATTTGGAATATAGGCAAAGAAACATGTTCAGTTATATGTATACTAAGCCAAGAAAATATAAAAATATTAGATATTACAATAGTATAACTGGGCCAAATAGCAGTAGTGGATATGGGAAATATGTATATAGACTAATAGGTTTATAGGCACATAAGAAAAGAAAGAGAAACAATGTTTAAAAGTATACCTAATTATGTCTGTGTTAACATGGATATAATAATGACAGCTGACTTTAATTGTGATTTGAGAAACAAAAAGAATAGTTGTAATGTTAAAATGGTTACTGAAATTATGAAAAGTGGAAAATTAAAATTAAAAATATGGAAAAATAAACACTGGACTTAAGAAATGAAATTAAGACAGAAACTGATTTATTTTTGATATCAGAAGGCCTAAAAATTATACAACAAGGAATTAAATATAATGGGTTCTCTGATCATGTGGCGGTTTGGATAAGAATTCATGAAAATGAGAAATATATATTAAAATAGGAAAAGGCATAAAAAGAATAAATGAAAAAGAGTTAGATTCTGGAGAAAGAAAAGAAATTACAGAATTGTGGGAACAATATATCAGTATGAGAGATTTTTTTTATGAAAATTGGACAATATGGTTAATTCAATTCAAAAAGAAATGTAAAAAAAATTTTAGAATGTATAGAAAAGAAAAGGATACAAGAAAAAATGGAATACAAAATATTAAGTCAAGAAATATTTAAAGACTTGATAGAGAAGAAAAAAATCATTTTATGATAAAGAAAAAAGAATTAAATAAAATAAATCAGGATAAGGATAATAAATTGTTATATAAGAAAAAGTATTGCTTATGAGGAAAAAAGAAGAAGTAGCACCATACTTATGCAAGATACTAAAAGAAAGGTAATAAGAGAATTAAAAGATAAAGAAGGGAAACACATTAAAATACAAGGAGAAATGTATGAAATAATTAAAGAATATGTATTAGATTTATACAGTAAAAATGAATTTAACATAAAACGAATTTATAATGGTGAGAAAATAAATATAAATGAGTTGAATGAGATCATGAAATATATTAACATTAATTCAGCTACAGGTTTGGATGGAATTGAATATAGTATGTATAAAGAAATGTATGACTGACAAAAATGGTGTTTATAGAAGTAATGAGTGAATAGCTAGACAGAGGAATTAAGTATAAAGAAATTTTCACAGTTGTGATAAAATTTATATTAAAGAAAGGGGGTAAAGATGAAATAAAAAAAATGGAGACTAATTGCACTGAATAACACAGCTATAAATTTTTCATGACAATAGTTACTAAAAGAATACAATGTAAAAGAAAAAGATGATATGATGAGAATTTGGGAGTAAAAGAAAAGGGACTCAATACCTATTGTGGCTAATAAGGGAAGTACCTGATGATATCATTAGTAAAAAAGTATAAACTAAAATTATGATAGGTGATGTCAATAAGGCATATGATAATATTCAGCATTATGGGGGACTTTGGAAGCATACAATATAAGTGAAAAAATATTACATGTCATTAAACCAGTATATGAAAAGAATAATGTGAAATTGAACATAAATGGTTGGATTGGGGAAGCTTTGACAATAGAGTGTGGTATAAAACAAGGATATCCCACAAGCAGAATGATTTTTTTCTATAACCAAGAACACAGTAGTAATTTAAATTAATAAAGTGTCTAGTAAGGGGGATATTGAATGATGGAGAAGACACAGTTATCAATAATGTATACTTACGCTGATGATATTGTAGTAATAGTAAAAAATAAAGTCTGGATAGATAAAAAATCATGAAACATTGAGTACACAGTTGAAGAAAATTAGTTTAAGCATAAAAAAGAGAAAAGCAAGGGATTTGGGTATGAAGGTATGGAAAAATAAGATATTTTAAAAATAATATTTAGAAGGACAGAATGCAGACATGAACAACGGGATAAAGTCATTAAAGCAATCAAAGACATGATTACATTCTGGAAGATGTATTGGTTTTTATTCAAAAAGAAAGCATACTTAATAAACACCATAATAATAGGTAGAATACTTTGTATTACAAATGTTTATATGATGCCAATACAATATGAAAAAGAAATCATTCAGACATTTTTTTCATTTATTTGGGGTCAAGATTGAACCCGGTTAAGAGGGGAAATTTTTATATGAAAGAGGAATGAGGGGGACTGGGGTTGATAAATCCAATGGTGCATGTGGCCTTTTTAAGTATGTATAAATTACTAAAAGGAATAATTAAAAATAATAAAGATTTGACAGAAACAATAATGCATTGTAACTATTGAAAAATTTGGGAAGCAATGGTAATGAAAAAAAGTAAAAGTTTTATTAATGAAGAAATGAAAGAACTTTATGGCAAAGTTACATTGTGGAAATTAATAAAGAATGTGATAGAAAAAATACAGAAAAGAATGGTACATTAACATTAGGATATCTTTTTATTTCGTGGATCCATGGAAAGAGTTAGAAGTAGACAAGAAGAAAACAGTAATGACAAGATGCAGAAATGATAAAAAATAAAAAGAATGCAATGATTTTTTGTTTAGGTTGTCCATATGAAAATTACCAGTGGGGGCAAATATGTCATACAATAGAAAACAGGCTAGAATATGTAATAAATGTAAAGAACTGGAAAGTACAGAACATTTTTTTAAATGTGAGAGAATTCAAAAATTGTGGAAAGAAGTACTTAAATATGATTTCATTAAAATTTATTTAAATTTTGAAATGTTAAACATGGACATGATAGAGTATGGCCTTTATGGGACAAAATCCCAGAATGAAGCTAAGAAAATGGACAGAATCGTATTCTGTGTAACATGGACTATATGGAATGAAAGACTTAATGAAAGCAGATACAATAAACATGGACATGGAAAAATATGGTTTTGGTTGTGGGTGAAAGAGTGGAGGGGAATACTTGAAATGGAAATAGTGTATTGAATGATGTTAAAATATGTAAATATTGTACATATGTAAATATGTAAAAATATGAATTGTATATATGTATTCAAATAAAAAAAACTCTATGCTTTTGCATATGGGGACACTGTTTACAGCTGTGCTTCCTGTCTTCCATTCCAGGCATGGAGGCAGCCCAGAGAAGCAGGAAGCTGGTAACAGTAAGCATGGAGGTTTGAGAGATAGATGTTGCTGAGTTGCATGCTGATAGTTGGTCAGCGGAGGCATTGTTTTTGTTGGAGAAGGAACTGGAAGTTAAGGCGTTATATGGAAGGGATGATGGTATGTCAGAAGTATTAGAAAAGGCAGTCAAGCCTTTTAAAAAGCTGTTGAAAAAGTTGGATGGATGTGTAGAAGATTCAGAGTATCTGTTTCAGTGTAACCTCTTTGAGTCAGAGATTTCAACACAAAGCTGTGTTGTTACAATCCTTCAGTCGGGAGGGTTGCATGATGATTATCTTAAGGAAATGATTATGCAGAGTGAACCAGAAAGTGAAGTGGCAGCATCCTGGGGCAACATTATGGATAGAATCCAGGAGAAGGAAGTGAAAGAAACTACAGAAGGTAAAAAAACTGCATGCAAAGGCACTGAAAGAAGTCAGGAAACAAATAAGAGAGGGAAAGGGAGGAAGAGAGGTCATGAAGAAGAATTTTGATGTACGTCTCAGCAGTAAGGAAGAAAAAGAACTTGAAAGATATAGGGTACTGGCCATAGTTATTACAAGCTTTGGAATATCATGTAACAAGGTAAGAGCCTTTATTCACCTTAATAGAGAGCCTTTTTGTGACATTATATTTGAGACTGTGCAATATATGGAGAATTTCTTAGAAAGGGTTGATAAAATGAAAGACTGTATTCTGTGGGACTCTTATGTGGTACATACTTTTAATAGAGAGACTAAAAAAAATTCAAATGGAGGTGGATAAGGAACATTGAAAGACTGTTTAGAAACTGCATGCAAGGAAGTGATGGACATTATGAAAATATGTGGTGGTAGAAGCTTATGGACTGGGGATGGGACTGTGGGATTATTGTGAAGATGGAAAAAGATAATATTGTGCATATTCCAAGTATAATAGCTGTTGAAGGAAATAGAGGTTATGTAAGATATAAGGGACAGCCAAAAACTTGTTTTTATGGAAACAGTGATCATTTAATAAGGGATTGTGATAACAGAAGATCTTTTGTTTGTGAAAAAGTGGGACATGAAGCAAAGAAATGTGAATTGATGTGTAAAAAATGTGTGAAAATGTGACATGACTCACTTAATTGTGATGAACGATTACATGTTGAGCAAAAAAGAGTAGACACAGCAATATGTACATGATGTAGCAGAAAATAAGCATGACTATGAAAAACAAAATATCATACAAGAAGAAAATAAAAGTATAAAGAAAGTGAAAATAATGAAGGTGAGGAATTACTACTAGGAATAAGTAAAGAGAAACATAGTAACTGGTAAATAGTAAGAGCTAAAATAACTTCAATAGAGAGAAGATTGAAAGATAGGAAAAGAACATTTAAAAGTGTGATTATGAAATAAATAAAAAGAAAGATAAGGGGTAAGATAAAAATGCAATACATCTGGAAGAACTTGAGAGTCTTATCAATAAACATAAATGGCATAAAAATGTTAAAAGAAAGTTAGGTGTATCAGAATAGAGTATGCTACTTGACATGTATGTAATTATCATAGAGGATACTAGAATCTTAACAGAAGATGAAAGGAACCAGATGGGAAACTTGTGGGCTGGAAAAATTGTATGGAACATGGGAAAAGTTATATCCCCAGGATTGCTGTATTATGTAATGAAACAGTTAAGGTCTTAGATTATACTTTAGTAAAGTTAGGTAGAAAAACAGTGTTAGGTATAAGATATAAGAAGGATGTATACAGAATTACTGCAATATATGCATTTGTTACTAAAAAAGGAAGAGAGGAAATGTTCAAAAAAATCTTAAATTATGTGGTAGTAAATATGGAAATAATATTGATAGGAGATTTTATTTGTGATTTGAGGAAAAGAAGGAAAGAAGGGAATGATGTTAAAATAATTTATGAAATAATGAAAAGCGGATAGTTATATATAAGGGATAATATACATTGGACATTTAAAAGAAATGAGATTAAAACATAAATTGATTATTTTATAATATCTGATACTTTGAAAATTATAAAAAAGGAACAAAAGAAACAGGTTTCTCAGACCATTTGGCTATATGGGTAGCAGTAAAAGAAAAGGAAGAATACATAAGGCAAGGTAAAGGTATCACAAGATTAAATGAAAAAGATTTAAATGAAAAGAGAAAAGAAATTGATCGATTATGGGAAGATCATGTAGAAATGGGAATATTTTATAAAAATTGGACTGATTATGGTTAACTTTTAAAGGGAAGTATAAAAAGTGTTTTCTAGAATGTCAAGTGATAAAGAGAGGGAAAGAAAAGCAAAAATATAGGTTGTTAAGTCAAACAGTATTTAGAGAAATAGAAATAAAAACTTTTATGGAAAGGAGAATTAAATCTATGAAATGAATCAAGAGAAGATTGCGAGAATGTTATATAAGCAAAGGTACTTTTTACAAGGGAAGACGTAGCTCCGTATTTGAGTAGAATGGTGAGAGAAAAAGAGAGGGTGATACGAGAATTGGAAACCAATGAAGGAGAAAAGGTGAATACATGAAAATAAATATTTGAGGTAATAGAGCATTATATAAAATACGTTTAAGAAGACAGAGATAAAAAGAGGCAAGTATGGGAGGTAAAGAAGTTAAGTAAACAAGAGAATGAAATTATGGAAAAAAATATAAATATAGGAGGCCTTGATGAAATCTTAAAAGACTTGGATATGGAGAAGTCTATGGGATTAGATGGAATTGAATATCATATGTACTATAATATGAACAATTGTCAAAAAGTATATTTTGTAGAGGTTTTGAATGAATGGTTAGAAAAAGGGATAAAAAGAAATATGTATGGGAGCCATAAAATTTATATGGAAGAAGGGAAGAAGGAAGACATTAAGAATTGGAGACCAAAAGTATTAAACAACACAGATTATAAAATATTTATGAGAATAATAGGAAAAAGATTAGGAAAAGGTGTGGATAGAGTGATGGAACCTATGATTCTCCAACTACTTGTGACAGCTCTTTGGTTTTGCCTAGTGCTCAGAAAGAATAGAGTAAGTTCCCAGGTGCCCTGGCCAAGTCTCCCCTAGTCAGTATGAATACCACCTTAGGTCTTTGAAGAGTGGATACTAACCTAGTGGGACTAACCCTGTCAATAAAGAATAAACTAAAAAAAAATGTTTACATGTCTATATCTATCTATCTATATATATACATACATTGCTATGAAACCATATTTTATTTCATGCTATGTCACATTGTTATCCATGCTCATCACAATATTACTATTATAATTTTCTATTTGATCAGCTTTATTCTGAATGTTAAATTAGTCTGTATTTCATTGCCCATCATCAGGATTTTAAGATAATTAAATGTTTAGATTACACTGCCATAAGTTACTTGCAACATCCATTTTCTTGTCAGACTGAGAATGAGTAATACTGCAATGTATTAATCTTTCTTCTATATAATTGTATTTACTGATGACCAAGCCTCCACCAAACAAGCTTAAACTCACTCCATCTCCCATACTAGGAGTTCTTAGCAGAGTGGCAAGATCTGTCTAGAAGTGTATCATCTAGGCAGCTGTGAGTGCTGTTTGGAGTATAGCTGTTCAAGGACTGTCTGCTGTCTGTGACCCTACCCTTTCAGTGAACCATTTGCACTAGCAGCCTAAGGTACCTTTGGGTGATGGCTGCTATCATAAGATATCATCTGTCTGCATCAGCCCCTTCTGTTACCACTTCCCTTGGACCACTGTAAGGTCTAAGCCCCAAAACCCTGATCAACTAGAGTAGCAGGGCATTTCTGTTTTAACCTTAATTACACCACTGATAGCTGATGAGGGCATCTTCATCAGTGCAGGGGCCTCCTATATTTACACCTGCTCATGCATGTTCCCATACATAGACAGAGTGAGTTACCATTACTGGCTTGGGCATACTAAGCCATTGTCCATATCATGATTCATTTTTTTCATCTGTAATCCTATGCTTACACATGGCAAGTAACCAACAAGAGCACCAATCCCTCCCCCTGTCTGGATCCTCCAGCATTTGAGCCCCTTACTCATCATAGGGCATTTGGGATGTAGTTAGGGATTTACACCAGTGTGCAACAGAGCCAGACATACTGTATTTTCTTATTTGTGACCTGTATTCTGTACTTCAGGTCATAGCTGAAAGCGTCTGTGGCAAGATCCAGTCATTGAGCAATGAGGGATAAAGTCCTAACTGTGCTCCAGATGAATAGTGTTCGTCTAGTGGCAAGGACATTGGAAGGATTGGGTTAGGCAGGATAGGAATAAATGTCTGATGCTGACTTGCCCATCCTGGGAGATGTAGGCAGCTTGGCTTGGTTCACTGGGGACACCTGCAGGATTGCAGGCGTATTGCTATCAGTATGAAGAGCTTACAGTCCAAGCAGTGTGCTCCTTTGTCAGTAGGTTGCATATGCAGAAATGAGCATGCAACTTCTTAGGCCCATATAGTGGAGATTGTAGGCTGCAGAGGGATCAGCAGAGGAAAATCTGACATCCAAAGTTTTTCTTTGCAGTTTTTACTATAGGAAAGTCTTCAGGATCTGTAGACTGGCCTGTTCCCTAACACCCGACTCTTGCCACTATCATGGCAAAAATGGGCTGGAGGGTTCTTACTCTGCTGGAGGAACATATGGGTCAGTTGTTTTAGGAAGGAGAGCTATTTGGCTAATTACATGGCCCCTGCAACAAAAGGGTCCTCGGATCAGCCTACTTATTCCACTAACAAAAAAGCAAATAACTTCAAGATGCAAATCACAAATAATGCTTCTAACTTTTGGTTATATTCTTTAAAGATAGGTAGCTGAGTTAAATAGCATTGTAAAACTGAATGATCTAATGCAGCTGTGTCCTACTTTGCTTTGTTCCACAAATATTTTGCACTACTGAAACTTTTTTCTGTCATGTGAAAAACTGTAAAATGCTATTACACACGTGCGAAATAGAAATCATTAAGATGAGAAAATAATGCCAAAACGCAGAAATTAATTTTCAAAAGTGCAGAAATTAAATAAGGTTTTAGTCCATTGAAATAACCACTGAAGGACTATGTGCTACAAATGCAGTAATAAAGTTAATGTTGATATCTCAAGTCAATTGATTTGCCAGTACAAGAGAATTTAATTCTCTAGAGTACCTTGATCTCCTGTGGAAACCATATTATAGTAGCTTTATGTGAGCTAATGTTGAATTGTTAGCTATCAGATTTAGTACACATGTATGTTGAGTTTGATTCATTATACCTTTATTTTTTTCTTTCTAGAATGCTTAACCTTATATTTCTATTGGGTTTCAATGCTGCCTGTGTCTTCATTTTCTTACCTGTTGAGTTGTATATTATTATTTAATTTATAGTTGAACCTGAATTTCATTATTGACATCCATGTTTTTTGCAGTCTAGTATGTATATGTGTGTGAGTGAGTGTGTGTCTGTGTGTGTGTGTACGTGTCATTGTAGTAGTTTTAGACATGTATGCCTACTTGTATTGAAGGAGATACTTAGTAGCAAAGTATTCACTGCAAATTGCATAGTTGCTTGTTGTGTATGTGTGTGTGTGTGTGTGTGTGTGTGTGTGTGTGTGTGTGTGTGTGTGTGTGTGTGTGTGTGCATGCATGTGTGTGCACGTGTGTGTTATCTATCTATGCCTGTCTGTCGGCTGGATATTTCATAGGATATAGTAAAGTAGCAACATGACAATAAAACTTGCATCTTTCCGAACTCATATGTATGTGCTGTCCTTGCCAGTGTACAAAACTCCCAACAGAAAGAAATTAAAAATTTAGAGTACCTTGGTCTTCTATGGAATGGAGATTCTAGTAAGTTTTTGAGAGGTGATGTTGAATTGTTAGCCATGAGATAGACTGTGTGTGTATGTTTTTGTTTTATTATACCTTTATTTCTCTTTTTTCTGGAATGTTTAACCTTATATTTATATTGGGTTTCAGTGCTATCTTTGACTTAATTTTCTTACCTGTTAAGTTGTATATTATTATTTAATTTATAGTTGAACCTAATTTTCATTATTGACATCCATGTTTTTGCAGTGCAGTGTGTGCACGTATGTGAATGTATCTGTGTGTGTGAGATTGTGGTAGAACAGTTTCAATTATAAATGCCTGCCAGTAAGGAAGGGGATACTTAGCAAAGTAGTCCCTGCAAATTATCTAGTTGCTCGGTGTGCTTGTGTGTGTGTGTGTGTGTGTGTGTGTGTGTGTGTGTGTGTGTGTGTGTGTGTGTGTGTGTGTGTGTGTGTGTGCGTGCGCGTGTGTATGTGAGTGTGTATGTGTACACATGTGTGTGTTGTCTATGTATGCCTGGATGTCAGTTGGAAGTGGCTTACGCTATAGTAAAGTGGTAACATGACAATAAAGCTAGTGCATTTTGCTGAAAGCATATGCGTGTGCTGTCCTAGTCAGTTTATAAAACTCCCACTACATAATGAAATACTACTTTTTTCACATATTGCAGAAGAAAGACTGGTAATTAATTTTTTACTTTAAAGTTTAACTTGAAAAAATGAGCGGAGAATTTTGATTCATGTGCCTATGTATCACAGAAAAACATTGTATCCAGTCTGGCTAAAAAAACAAAGAAAAAAACTTCATCTGATAAGGAATATTACAGGAAGTAAGAACTTATTCCTGTACTGAATGCACCTGTTCAGTGGTATTTCCTACAGTCTGAAGTACTAGACAAAATTAAATGAGCCTTGTGTATCCTGGCACAAAAGGCCACCACAAAAGCTGTGAATGTAGAGAGAAGAACCTTTGTTCAGGGATTGAACAGAAAGTATTGCACAATTTAAGTTTAAGCTCTACTTGACACACTCTTTTATAGCTGAAAGGAAAAAAAAATCACTTAAATTAGAAGTTAGGAGAATAGTAAGTGGGGACAGAGTCAAACAAAGGCCATTCAATCCAGTTTTGCTGGACACCCACAAAGATCAAGGACAGTAAATTGACTGAAGAATGAGGCCTCCTTCTTTGTACAAGTAGGAAGTAAATGAAAAAATGTAACACATGTACAGTGAACACATTGGGATACAGCGAGCATGGATATAAGAGCATAGATGTAGAGCCAAACAGTTCCTTTTCTCTAACTCCTATATTCCCTATCCATAATTATTTTTTTCTTATTTTTGAAGACATTACAACAGACAGAAACATTTTTCTGCAGTGATGCTGAGTTACAGAAGGCATATGTGGCTCAGTAATTGCTGCTGTGTCATAAGCAAATTTGTTAAACTCAGCACAAATGCATACACACAAAACACCCCATATCAGAAACGAAGAATATAAGAAGGGAATAATGTGTGACAAATGTTATCTGGCAGTTAGTGAAGATGATTACAGATCGGAGTTATTAATGAGCTGCTTCCTGAAGTCAAAGGGCACACGGTTTGGTTCTTTGCATCTCTGAATGCTAGCATTAAGATGTTTAACATTCAGTGATGGAAAGCATATATCTAGCTAGATAGTGTACGTGAATTGTCTCTGAAAGGTCACATGTGGTCATTGGGCCTGTTTGGCTAACAAATGTATACAAGAAAAAAAATACAAACAGTTAATAAAGCATTGCATTAATATGCCAACGTCTTTTAGTTTTAGCAAACTTAGGCTTCGCCTTAAAATACCAAATGTCCAAAATATGATCATACCCAAGATTTCAGCAATATATTCTGATTAGAAAACAGCAAGGAACAACAAAGGGAGACATGCTTCAAACTCGATGATAGACCCAGAAGTATGGCATCTATCAACATAAAAGAAACAAATAAGAAAAACGTGTCCACAGAAGGCTTTTCAGCTGCTATAAATGAAAATTCAAATTATTGAGGATACCCTCTAGAACAAAGTTAGAATGGAATGATATGGTGGTTGTTTGTCACTTGATAGGAGGGGACTACAGCACAGTAATATGGACCACAGGAAAAGCAAGTGTAGAAGGGAAGTAGAACATTTTCTTTTTTGGTACTCATGGCTAGAAATGACAGAAAGTATGTGAATTATGGATTGCAAATAGAGGCTTCGTCAGGAAATTTTCTGGGGGGAGCAACATTTTTCCACATGCTGCAAAGTTAAGGGAAAATTTCATCAGCTTAGGTGATTTTTAAGTGCTTATGAAAATCAAGGACCTCATTTTATCTCGCATCTTTAATAGGGATTTTAAATAATGTAGACAAAATAACTAAATATTGCCAGGTATCTTGAGCATTGTTAGGTTCCCAGAAGCCATGAGGTTTTAAATGTTTTGAGGTACATTTTAGAGCATTTTTCCCATCTTGTGATCCATGCAGGTTGTGTACCCCTTGATAATTAATAGAAATAAGCAGATGCAGTGATAGCAATAAAACCATAGCTATAAAACATAGTAGAAGCCAAACAGTATAGTATAATGCACAACTGGCTTAAGCAGTATTTTGTTTTGCATTACTTCTACTCATCTTGCAAGCAAGATATACAAAAGACTTTTTTGAACATAAAACCAAATTCAGAGTTTACACTAAAATTAATCCTAAAACAATTCCAAGACACAGTTACACCCTTTGGAATAACGCTTGACTAAATGGTATAGCAATGGTAGCATTGTGATGGAGAAACAATTACCTTAAATATATATATATATATATATATATATATATATATATATATATATATATATATCACACACTCTGTGCTACTCTTTGAAAAAAGGTAGACTAAATAATGTGAAATACAATAAACATTGTTTTTTTCTTGTTAATCATTACAGCTAAACTGACTTCATGATCTGTTGTGATTTCATTTTTCCAGTCTATTGCCCCTCAGTGAATGGCACGCACAAATCTCTTCTGTTTGTTGCTCATCTGAGTAGTTATTAATTCCACTCCCTCCCTTTGTTACTGCATCTCTACACAGCCACTGTATGTCCTCTGCCAGAAACACAGAGCTACTGCATCTCTACACAACCCCAGTCTGCTATTTTCCAAAGACACAAAGTACCTGCATCTCTACAGAGCCAAGTCTGCCCTCTACCAGGGATATAGAGCTACTGCATCTCTACATAGCCCCAGTCTGCCCTCCACCATAGACACAGAGTGCCAGTATCCCAACACAGCTCCAGTCTGCCCTCTGCCAAGGACATAGGGTTACTGCATTTCTACACAGCCCCAGCCTACCCTCTGCCATAGACACAGAGTGCCAGTATCTCTACACAGCTCCAGTCTTCCCTCTGCTAAGGACATGGGGTTACTGCATCTCTGCACAGTCCCAGTCTGCTCTCTGTCATAGGCACAGAGTGCCTATATCTCTACATAGCTCCAGTCTGCCCTCTGCCAAGGACATAGGGTTACTGCATCTCTGCACAGTCCCAGTCAACTCTCTGTCATAGACACAGAGTGCCTGTACATCCTCAGTTTGCCTTCTGCCATAGACACAGAGTGCCTGTATCTCTAGACAGTTCCAGTCTGCCCTCTGCCAAGGACATAGGGTTACTACATCTCTACAAAGTCCCAGTCTGCTCTCTGCCAGAAACACAGTGATATTCCCAGCTATCAGGTCTGGCCTTAGCTGAAATGGCACCCTAGGCAAAGTAGTGGTCTGGCGCCCTTTAAGCCCTACCCACACCATAGTCATAAAAGACCCCTGTTTGAGCCACACCCACAGGTAGGTCACTCCCCATGAAAGCCACTCTGGTTATTTCCTTCAATTATTTAAATGCATGAAAATCAGTAAAACACTGTCATACTACAGGAAGAAAATATACCTTGTAATGTAGTTAAACTATCATACTATTTTTCCATTAGCAAGCATTTTCTGATATATATGAAATCTTGAAATTCAGACAGCAGCTGATGACCATAGAACATTTTGACAGATTATATCTGACAGAAAATGTATGCCAAACTTAGAGCCCAGGGACACTTGAGCACACAGTGATTTCATGCAAATGCAACAAACTGAAACATGGTCCCTAACCCTGCTTTCTTTCACTTTCCTCAAAATCTAGCATCAGGGCTAAAAAGAGAAGGCCCTGTGGGAGGGGGTACAAGAGAGAATCTGAATTATAACTGTGCTAATTACTTCTGTGATGCCTGTGCACTGGCCCAGTAATCAATGAGCCTCAATCCTCACCACTGGCAACAGTGAGGGGCATACACAACGGGAGGATGACAAGTATACACATAGTAAAGTACAGTTTCCCTTAAGAGCACACAGAGATCACAGTCAGTCTGGGTCTGGTTTCTGCCTCTTTCTCCAGATCCCCAACAAGACTCCCCACTAGCACAACTATAGGGCTAAGATCTCAGCTGAGGGGCCAAGCCAAGACCTTCAGCCCCCTCTCTGTCCAACCAGTGCTTTGTGTCCCTGCCCAAGTAGCTGACACACACACACTTTGAGCTTTGGTTTCTATACAGGCAGACACACACTGACACCTGGGGAAGGCTGGGACAGGTTTACTAGCTATGCCCCTTCTTCCTAGACTATAAGGTAGTTTTCACGGTCACCAACCTTGTCTT
Organism: Protopterus annectens; assembly: GCF_019279795.1. Lineage (NCBI taxonomy): Eukaryota > Metazoa > Chordata > Ceratodontiformes > Protopteridae > Protopterus > Protopterus annectens. The sequence continues at coordinate 545,257,754 of NC_056730.1, read as the reverse complement.
ATCAGCTACTAAAGGGCCCTTACAAAGGATGTCCAATCCTACTGTGTAATGTTACTATTAATCCAAATGGTAGTTTTGACCAAGAGCAAGGCTATTTAGGAGTGGCCTGTACAGTGTCACCAAATACATATGCAAATACTCTAAGAGCTTAAATATGTCTCACAAATATCAGCCACAAAGATAGGTTTAAATAAATTTAATAATAAATAAAAGAACAAGACAATACTCAATCAACACAGTATCTTCAGAGTTCAAAATCACAGGAAATATTTTAAAACAACATTGCAGGGCAGTCTCAAATAAATACAGAAAACATCTAAACTAATCTTTACTATATTCCTATCTATATCTAAGAGAGATGGTATGCCCTGAATCTCAGTTACAGAGAAGTGCAGATGTGATGATGAGCAGATGTTTCCAGGTCAAAGACAAAATACAAAATGCACAGTGTCTCTCTGAGAGAGTTCTTAAATCAGTATCAAATATTACTGCTGGGTTAGCTTGGATGACATCACTCTTTGTCATTGATTCAGTTTCCAGGCTAAACAGAAACTTAACAGAATTTTCACATCTCTGTGTGAGAAGTACATATCTCTTAGATCTGTGCAGCTGCTAGGAAGTCATAAAGCAATAAAACACATTTTACATTTTAAACCTAGTAACTACTTCTCTCCAAGACAATAGAAAAAATGTCTGGCTCTAGACATCCTGTCTCCTTGCTGCATTAAAACTAACTTTTATAGAACACTGTAAAAAACTTAATTACAACCTATTTTCTTGAAGTTTTCTAAGTTAATCTTCTGTGTTCCATCAGGGTATGTTGTGGGTACATTCTTGAAGCTCAGTACATAACATATAGTTCTGTATAAATCATATCAATATTCACAGATAACATAGAATTATTTACAAAATTCCAGATAGCTGGGCTGGCAGTGTCACAACTTCTTTCATCTTCTTCCTAATCCAGCCATATACGTGTATAGCATAATCAGAGTGTGGAGTACATGGGGAGTGTGAGGAGTCAATATCCCTGTGAAGGCAAAGGGCAGTTACTTTTACACTGTGACTGTTAGGTGCCATGAACAGTATATATATGGATGAGGCCAGGGGATAATATAGGCCTTGTGTCTGTGTGCAACACACCTCTCAGTTTCTATCATTTTAGCATAACACTATGGTTTTTGGCTTCAGATTTAGGCTTGTTTCTCCTAAATGTATTTATTTTCTTAAAGATTGGCATGGTTAAGGGTACACACATTATTTAACTGTGAGCACAAAGGTTGCTATTCACCTCTTGTAAGGGTCTAGTGCCAAAAAAAAAACAGATTACCTATTTGTTAAGTGACCTCCTCAAGGTCACATGGTAAGCAAATGAAGGCTAAGGCAATCAAACCTTGTAACACTGCAACTAAAGCTCAAAACGTTAACCTCTGTACCAACTGGCAAAACAAACTTAATAGTGTCCAAACAGGAACTTGTACCCTGGACCCATAGATTAAAAGTCAGATGCTCTACAGACTGAGCTATCCAGACTTCTAAAATTTCAAACTGCCTTATGTAAGAATCTAACTCAAGACCTTTAGACTGATACTGATAAGTCACCTGCTTTACTAACAAGGCTTCATATAATCTACACAATAAGAAAATGTGTTATTTCTGAATTTGCTAATTTATTTCATATTGTATGTCATGTTTAAGGATACCACACACAGAACTCTAAACTGTCCCTATTTTAAAGGATTGTTCCTCTTTTCCAGCCTGATTTACTCCTACATACCCACTTCATTTACAACTTGTAAGGGTCTAGTTAGTACCCAAAAGACTGCACATACTCATTCTGTACAATAAGAAACAGCTCACCTTTCTGGCTGTGTACTATGATTTTAATCTCATTTTTAATTAAAGAAATAGTGACTAACTAGACCAACATAACCATTACGATCATTTTCTGCATTTGTACTGCTATAGCCACAGAATAATGAAACATAGCTCAAAATGAATCCAAGAAAAATATAGAAATATTTAGCGACATTAGTACTTCAAACCTAACACATTGACAAAATAACAGAATGTGAATTAATATATATTTTTGTGATCTAAAGAAGTCTGTGCTAATTATTGTTATTAAGTGTGTAACATCACGTTTTCTCCAAAAGTCACTAGTTTTAGGAGAAGAGGGACAGAGCTAAAATGAGAGTCAAAGGGTGGTCCCTGAAAGTTGGGGACAGGTGAAAGTATGCAATTACATGCTGCTAAATACATCTTGGTTTATTTTCATACCTGTGAAACAACTCCACCCTGTCTACTTAATCACCCAGTCCCCCCCCCCCCCCAGAAAAAAGAAATCTTGGCTGGATACAACACTACACAGGGCAAATTAACAAAAACAACTAGGTAAACAGTTTCCTTCAATGAACGTTTCTTTTATGACTGAAGTAACTCAGACATCACCATTAGACTCTGGAATCCCATTCCCAACTTGGCACTTGATTAAAGTACTTTTCCTGACATTCTTTCTGCCTATGAATTGTTTTAAAATGCAATGCTGGCACAGTATACACAGGTTGTGGAATTGATAACTATTACCAAGATTACAAATAAAGCCAAAAACATTTTATAATAACATTTTTAAGCTAAAATGCACAGAAACTGTTATTGTGCAAATACATTTTAAAAGCTATATCCCTTGCATTATATATTCAATGTTACCAAGTTAATTCACAAAAGCTCATTTGCAGAAAAAGCTCTGTGTACTTTTGTGCGATGGTGCCAACATTTCAAAACTATGTTGACATGTGAAATGCATTTATTTTCTTACAAGCACACCCCCTACTCCCTACAGAAAACGGCTTTTATAAACACTAGTAGAAGGCAAGGACACAAGTACATGCACTGACAATATTTCTATCTCCAAGATGTTTACCGCTCAATAAGCCTATATTATGGTGCCTAAACAGGAACACAAGTGTAGAGTCCTGCACACGCCCACCATCAGCTAGATTTACAGACTGGTATTCCTTTCTACTCCAGTTTTGCTTTTTTTATTTTTTTGTTTTTTTTTGCAAATCTATGTAAACCTGTATCTGATTAATCCCAGAAGTGGGAGGAGGGCACTGCATATGCAACAGTACAGCAAACAGCAAGTACGGACTCAGAGACGGGGCACCGAGGGGAGCACAAACTTTACGGATAGGACATCTATGTATTAATTAATCCCGGAAGTGGGAGGAGGGCGCTGCTGCATATACAACAGTACAGCAAGTATGGACTCAGAGACAAGGCGCCGAGGGGAGCACAAACAATAAAAACTGCACCCTTTATGAATCTGGCCTGTATGGCACCCTAGGCGGCCACCTAGTTCGCCTATGCCTAAGGCCAG